>NW_027643765.1:57500-60000 GCF_032717465.1 Coenobita brevimanus | reverse complement strand
TGCCCTGCCCTGCCTTACCCTACTCTAGTCTACCCTACCCTGCCTACCTATCTTGTCCCTAGAGAAGCTCAGGCAGTGAAGACACGTGGGAGAGAGAGAGAGAGAGAGAGAGAGAGACAGGCAGAGACAGAGAGACAGAGACTGAGGGAAAGACAGAGACAGAGACAGACAGAGAGGCAGACAGAACGAGACAGAGAGAGAGACAGAGAAAGACAAAGATAGAGACAGACAGACAAAAGAGAGAGAGACAGAGAGACAGAGTGACAGAGAGGCAGACAGAAAGAGACAGAGAGAGAGACAGAGATAGAGACAGACAGACAAAAGAGAGAGAGACAGAGTGACAGAGAGGCAGACAGAAAGAGACAGAGAGAGTGACAGACAGACAAAGCGAGAGAGAGAGAGAGAGAGAGAGAGAGAGAGAGAGAGAGGGAGGCAGACAGACATAGAGACAGACTGAGAGACAGACAGGCAGACAGACAGACAGGCAGACAGACAGACAGGCAGACAGAGACAGAGAGACAGACAGACAAACAGAGTGGCTGGGGACGAGAGGCCAGAAGAGACGGGCTGGGGACGCACCTAACGTATCATATTCTCTCGTCTGGCGCGTCCCCAGCCCGTCTCCTTGACTCTCGTCCCCCGCCACTCCCTCCACCCCCCCCCTCCTCTCCCTTAGTCATTTTCTCTTCCTCCTTACTTACTCCTTCCTTCCTTCCTTCCTTCCTTCCTTTCTTCCTTCCTTCCTTCCTTCCTTCCTTCCTTCCTTCCTTCCCTCCTTCCTTCGTTCCTTCCTTCTTTCCTTCCTTCCTTCCTTTCTTCCTTCCTTCCGTCCTTCCCTTCATCCATCCTGTCTGTCTGTCTGTCTCTCTGTTGTCTATTAGGTATCTTCATATATACATACTAATGGCCTACCTACCGTCCTGCCAACATATCTAATAACTTACTTACCTACCTACCTTCGTATCTACTTACCTACCAGCCTACCTACCTATTTATCTACTTACCTACCTTCCTACCTACATACCTACCTACTGACCTATCTACCTACTTTACTCTTGCCTACCTACCGACCTGCCTACCTACCTACCGACCTGCCTACTTACCTACCAACCTACTTACCTACCTACCAACCTACTTACCTACCCACCTATTTCTCTGTCTACCTACCTACCAATCTACCTACCTACCTACCTACCTATCTAAATACCTACCTACTTTGCCTACCTCCTTATCTACCTACTTACCTACCTACTAACGTTTATTCTTGCCTACCTACTTGCCCACGTTCTTCAGTTAGCTGTAACTGTCCAGCCTCAGTACTGATGCACACACACACACACACACACACACACACACAGTCAAAGGCCTTCCTCTCTCTGTCTCTCTCTCTTTCTGTCTGTCTGTCTGTCTGTCTGTCTGTCTCTCTCTCTCTCTCTCTCTCTCTCTCTCTCTCTCTCTCTCTCTCTCTCTCTCTCTCTCCCTGGATGGATGACTTCAAAAACGCACACACACACACACACACGGTAAACGACCTTCCTCTCTCTCTCTCTCTCTCTCTCTCTCTCTCTCACTCTCAAGTGCCTAATTGTATGAAAATGTAGAGCTATAAGATAACGTGTATACACCTACATACGTAAATACATACATACACACGCACACACTACATACACACACGCACACACTTCATACACACGCACACACTTCATACACACACTCAAATACTTCATATATACACGCATATTTCACGCACACACACACACACACACACACACACACACACACACACACACACACACACACACACACACACACACACACACACATACATACACACACACACACACACACACACACACACACACACACACACACATCTACATACATTTATCACAAATGTGCACACACTACATACATATGTACATACATACACGCACACACATCACGAAGCATACACGTACAGTACATACACACGCATAGACACCAACACATATACGTCAAACACACTCACATACACACCTACACATGTACGTCACATACATACACGCACACACTTCATACTAATAAGACTGTTTATAATTACACACCTACACATGTACGTGAAATATACTCACATGGCTACAAACACGCACACGTCACACTGATAAAATTGCACACACACACACACACACACACACACACACACACACACACACACACACACACACACACACACACACAAGTATTCTAAGGTAGGACTTGATGGTGGGGAAAGGAGTGTGTGTGTGTGTGTGTGTGTGTGTGTAACACACTCTAACCTAGCCACACTCTAACCAAGGCAAGACTATGAATATTGTCCACTATACTCTTTTTACTCTAACTTGGCCTAAAACTCCCCTATTTCCGTCCTGAATGCTGAGTTGTAGCAATAGATGAACACTGGAAGATGATGCTGGTCACGAAGAAGTGCTGAGACAAGGTTGTAGAGCCATAGCATTGTACTTTCTGCCACTGAACTACGTGA
>NW_027643765.1:0-52500 GCF_032717465.1 Coenobita brevimanus | reverse complement strand
TAAAAAAGTCGTTTAACTCCGCTTGACGAGAAAATCGTTAACAAGTATTGGTTTAAACCCGCAGTGTCTAGCTGGGCAGACTACAACTGGAGCCAAGCAACCGCCCCTGCAGGGTAGTTTGTCTTGACTGTCATGACATTAAATTCCTAAACTTTCGTATTATTTGTGTAGAAATAAGTTAATTCTTACGTACCTCTTGAAACAAGTGGTTTCTTCATTGAGTATATATTTCGTCCACTGTTTGCAAAATTTATTTATCATTGCTTCGTCTGGGATCGAATAGAAAGTTTTCCCCAGTTATTTTCTTTCATATTCAACTCGTAAGAGAAATGAGTATGGCTGAGAGGAATGAGTGGCTGAATGTCTGAAACATATTACAAATTACATTTTACCAAAGTGTATTAATAATGCTTTAAACTCCACATGTGCCTTGGTTGCTCAATCGAGTTCAGAAGACTGGTGAGTGGACGATGTCATTGCCAAACCAACGTGACCTGGATGGGTGAGAGGTCTCTGTAAAAGCAGTAGCCGGCACACAGCACTCGCGGACACACATCCCCACCTCATCTCTCTCTCGCCCCTCTCATACCGTCTACTTCAAGAATTCCAGACTATCGATGTTAAATATCTCTGCAAGTGGCCTACCGCAGCCGCAGTCAGCAGCAGTTTGTGGGAGCAGAGAAGGCTGAGGAAGGCGGCTGTAGTGTAGTGAAATTATACTAACATATTGCCACAAAACTTTGTGAAAACATTGTCATATGGATATGGAAAAAAAAGTGAATAAAGTATGGTGGGACATAAAGTGGAAGATATAAGAAATAGCTACGGACATAGGAAATAAAAGTAATCAAAGTTAACCGGAGAAAGTAAAGTATGGCCAGGAAACATTTGGAAGAAATTGAGACTATGGACTTTGAAATAATGGACTGTAAATGAAAATACCTGTCGAGTATACAAGTTGTCATTCGCTGTACACTTTACACTGTCACTGTTAATGAAGTTTTACGTGTAGTGGGTGTGAAAGTATTGTATTAACTTAGTAAACCAATACTGTTCTTTAAGTTTCTTTAACCTATGGAGACTTACCACAACTGTTGCCCCTTATAAAAGGGGGGGCTGATTTGAGGAATATTGTATGTCTGGCGTGTAAAGTAATTCGTGTCAGACATGACTTTCCCATGCTGTGAAGTGATTCTCCTGCAGCAGACGACGCCCCGCCATAGCAAGGCGTGCGGAAGCGTATCGGTTTATTACATGGATAAATGCCACATTTAGAATGACACTTAACATGAGCACCATAGTCTGCTGCACATCTGTTATGTGGGTGTATGGTTACCACTCAGCGTTGCACAAAGGGTTACAGGGAACCATTAAGCTTGTTAAGCGATGTACTGTACTCACCTGAAATAGAAAGAAATAGACAGAAAGGATGAATGATACAGGAAGAGGAGGGTTGACAGAAAATATAATTAGGCAGCACTACAGGAGTGGATGTTGGTTGCCACACTATCGGCACATTACAGAATAATAAAACTGGTGTCACTGTTAATATGTATAATTTCAAATCTATAACCTTTTCCCGGAGAGGGTATATAAGCTGTCGGTGCAGTTTGGGGTCCTAAACTTTTGAAATGCATAAAAACTTAAGAACATGGAGATTAAGTAATGGCGTTAATACTCCTAATTTTCAGAGGAAGGACCTTCTTTGAGACTAACCCATTACGGTGTTTCTGTAAAGTGAAAAAATTGCCCTGTAATAAGACGAGGCTTAGTCGAGGCAATGATGTTAACCCCTTCAAAAGCATGACATTTTCTAATTTGCATGTCTCGGTTATTTCTTAACTTCATCTCTGGCTTTTTTTTTTTTCTTTTCGATTTTCTGTTGTAAAAGGCTTGCCGGCTTCTGGCTATTAGTTCCTTCTTCCCTGCCTGAAAAAAATAGAGGGGATTAATGAAGGCTATATCTACTACTATATATAAGAACTACAGTCCGAAGGGTCTCTAAAGTCTTTTAGGGACAGCGTGAATAATTCGTCATAAGATTGAAAGGGGTAAGCATTATTGTTTTAATATTACAGGCGCCCTGGGTTTGTTAGGACGCTGATATACAGAGGGAATTTCGTAGCCAAAATATCGAGGAACCAATAGAGAATTGATTTCAACAGAGCTTGATGCTTAGAGGAAAACAGGTCACGAATACCGGCGTGGGTGAGATGGGCAGCTGTCAAAAATAGCGACGTGAAAGGGGAGAGCAAGGAGGGGGGGAGGGAGGGGGGGACATGGAGAGCGATGGAAGCCGAGGGAGAGATGGAGGGAGAGGGAGAGAAATGGAGGGATGGGGAGATGGAGGAAAGGAGGGAGGGGGGTAAAGGACAAGCAGGGACTGAAGAGAGAATATTTTACATAACAATGGCCAATAGCAAGAGATGCCTTATAACTATTAAACTCTGCCACTCGCACAAACGTTACGTGATACTGGATATTAGTCTTTGACATATTTAGCTATATTATTTCTCCATCCCTAAGCAGCTTTTCTTCTTCAGACAAACTAAGAGCACAATATAACATCTGGCGTATTTGTGAGGGAAGATGAGAGAGACTGGCTGTTGTGGTCTACACGTAGTCAGGAAAGCTACAACGTAGGACAGATTTAGCAGTTTATTTCATCCTTATGCAAGATTTTTCGTGCTAGTCAACCTCAGGGCACGAGTAACAACTGGCGTGTCTGTGTGAGGGAAGATGAGAGAGTTGACAGTTGTGGTTTACACGCGAAGCCAAGCATGTGCTCCTGTCAGCTAGCGTGTGTGATTCTTGTTAACATTTACAGAGTCCATGTTATGGATCGCCTTCTTGATAACGCGTCCTTTTTAAAGTTTCATTGCTATCTAAAAAAAAAAGACATTGTTTTGGAGGACTGTTGCTTAATACAGTTCCATTACTTGCTGTAAATTTGATCCTCCATATTCTTCCAATACGCAGTACCAGCTGTATATAGAAATTACACCCCTGACTTAAAATGGTGCATACAAACACGTGTCAAAATGTTTTCATGCTTCTACGCCCCTTGTCAAATCATATTCTGGTGACAAGCCATGCTAGAGTGTGTTAAGGTGCGTGTGCTTGCCTAAGCGTCTTGTAGAATCATGTAGCAATAGTGTGTCAAGGTGCGTGTGTTTGCCTCTACGTCTTGTAAAATCATATGCTAGTGACGGGACATGCAGGAGTGTGTTAGGGTGCGTGTGTTTGCCTTTACGTCTGGTAAAAACATATGCTAGTGACGGGACATGCAAAAGTATCTCAGCGTGCGTCTACATGCTTCTCTTGTCTCCCTGTCTGCTTCACTGCCTGCCGAGCCTACCTCTTCCAACAACACGGAACACTGGAGGATATTAATATTCCAGTCAACGCAGGTGCATGTGCGTGCGTGAGTGTCATCATCATTATCATCATCGTAGTCGTCGTCGTTGTCTTCCTCCTCCTCCTCCTCCTCCTCCTCCTCCGTGGCTGTGTCTCCCTGCAGGGCAACACTTTACAAAAGGTGGTGTTCGTGCTGGCTGACGATACATCCTGAAGCCTTCCTTAAATACCTTTCCTAATGGGTCCAAGTATCCTCGTGTGTTACTAAGGCAAACTAAACGGATAATAATATAGCACTTAAAGCAACAATAAGGTGTGATACGCAAAATAATTGGCTTAAGAAGAAGTGTTGCGGTGTGCCATGCCAACGAGAGGGGCATAAATGGTGTGTCGTGTGGTCGTAAAGCTTAGTTAGTTATCGGGAACATCACCCACACTGTTAACGCCAAGCCTTTCTCCTCCCTGTCAGTGCCGCCGTCACCACCTTTTCCTCCCTCCTTTTGTCTTCATTACCTGTCAGCCTTCGTCCCCAGGTGCTGAGGAGGAGCCTACACGTGGTGGCACTGTGCACTCATAGTTTCCTGCACCTCGCCATGAGAAGGGTCTTGGTCTGACTCTTGTGAGACGCTGTCTACCACACTGGGGTTACGGATATCTACACGTTGCATGTACTGTACTGTACCTGTACGACGGTCCCGTAGGAGCAGTTTCTGATTGTGGTCGACGGGTCTGCTCAGCTAGACTAACCGATGTTAAGCAACAACCTGCTCCGTCTACCCGTCCGTCTGACTGCCTGTCTCACCCTTTGAGTCTCCTGTCCACTTGCAATAGCCACCATGCATTTCAGATAGCAGAACCCTCAGGCACATTAGTCATGCAGACATATCACTCGTATCTTCCTCATCTTCTGTTGCCATCATGCACTTCGGTAAACAGACTCTCCATGCACACCCTCCCCACGGCGAGGTGCAGGGAAATATATGGAGGTTTGGCTCGCGGATGCATGTCGCAGCTGCTCCACCCAGGGTGTCCAACGCCACCACGCACAGGCTTCTCATCAGCGCCAGGCAAAACATATAGGAATATATAGTATGCAGGCAAGAAAGCAATCTAGTTGGCTGGCAGGCTGACAGGTAGGCAGGTGGTGTTAAAAATAATGTACAATTAAAAAAAAAAAGTGACAAAAGAGGCAAGGAATACACAGTAAATTCTGAAAAAAAGAAAGAAAGAAAGAAATGTACAATGAAAAAAAAAGGACAGAGGAGGAAATATATGTGTAATAGGATCAGCAACATAAAAGGCAGACGAGAGAGGAAAGCCTAACATAAAGCTGAAGATGGGAGTAAAATCAAGAACCTAAGCAGGAAAACTTGGTGTTTGACAAAGTGAGGCTGACGGCGTTGACAATTCTTTATGACTTGTCTTTTACCTGCTCCTTTTTATTTTTCATATCTATTCATTCACTTTCATCTCTCCCTCATTCATTCCTTCATCTCTTATTCTTCTCTCATTAATTCATTCGTTTCCCTTTCTTCGTCAGCCATTTTTCACTTCCATATGTCCTGATGTGACTGGCTTCCTCCCACGTGCAGTGAGAAATCTTAGTAGTACTGGTAGCTGATACAGCCTCAAGTTTATCTGAAATGTGAACCCAGTAAACACCTGGCTAAAGTTACCCTTCTGCTACAGTCCACCATTACTCTATTGGGGAATAGGGTGGCAATTGAGGGACGTTTGTGTGACCAGGCATCAGAGCCACGCGGTCTTATCGAAGCCACGAGGCCAAGACCCTCCTCTCCAGCACCTGTTATTGCTATGACAGGATTTACACAAAGAACAGCAAGCTTACCTGTATTTTTTTATGCAAGGCTGCAGATTAGAGAGAGATTCAGTCCTGTATTCTCGTCGTGTAAGGAGGCTCCCTAACACCTCTTCCTTAGCGATTTATCTTCCAAATCACTCATTAATATCCCCGGGTTTCCTCCTTATGTCTTTTCAATATCGACATAGATTGCATGAATAACACACAAGTATATAGTAACGGAGCAGAATTAGAAATAAATCGGTAAGAAAGAGACGCTAGTAAGCTTCATAGCCTTACTAGGATACCATCCTCAGCCTGCAGTCCACCAGGTTCGAGTTTTAGACGAACCAGGGACTTCAAATTGTACTTCTAATCCTTGTCTTCTTTTTTTTTTTTTCTAAATCTTAATTTACGACGGAGATGAGATCGTAAGTTTTTTTTCCAGCATCACCTTCCCTGTTTCTACGACCTCCGACTCGCCTCCGTCTCTCTCTCATTACTCCACATGCTCACAAACGTCATACATCTTGTCCATGCTTTGAAATTTACTGCAGAAGTTAAATATATTTTTTTCCCTTGCCTTACATGTTATCTGCTTTCCTTCTCTATCTTTCATTCATCATTATTTTTTCTTTCCTTGCCTTTTGTGTAATCAGTTTCTCTCTCTCTCTCTCTCTCTCACACACACACACACACACACACACACACACACACACACACACACACACACACACACACACACACACACACACACACACACACACACACACACCCACACCCACACACCCACACCCACACCCACACCCACACCCACACCCACACCCACCCACCCACACCCACCCACCCCCACACCCCCACACCCCCACACCCCCACACACACACACAGCCATTCACTCTTAAACTCAAGTCTCGCTCCACTCAACTAACTTCCGTTCTTCATTCTCTGTTAGTTCAAAATCTTCTCACACTGCATTCTTCCTTCCCTCCATCCACACATTCCCACCACATAAACTCGCTGGACCTGTCTAGTAATCTCATCTTTCATCCCACCTTCTCTTTACCTGCCTCCTTACCCTCCATCTACTGCCAGTTTCGTCTATTTACTTAGTTGAAGCTGAGAGTTCCCTACACATGAAAACCTGGGTAGTATCCCGTGTGTGCTGACGGATATTACATACTCGTTAAAACCTTGTACCTACCGATGTTAGACTTGGGACACACAAACAGGCACGCACGCATGCACACATACACACATATGAACACATAAACAAACACATACATTCACATAGCCCCCTCACACACTCATCCCCTACATAAAACCTATTCATTACTGTCAGAATCATAACCATTAACTACAAACCAAAGAAATCTACTTCCAACACAGCATCGTATTTCATGAACTAAGGATGTTGTGGGGTAGGCAAGGGGGAGGGACCGGAATGAATGGGAAGTATAACCTTCTTGAAAAATGACCTCTTGTGGGATGAATGCTGAATGACATTAGCAAGTACTTCCGTGGTGATGAAGAGAGACGCCTTCACGTGGTGGCACCCGTATAACCTCAAGGCACCAACGCCCGGTTATAAAGACGTCCTTAAATTCTGTAAAATATTACATGTTGTGGGATGCATATTGAATAGTTTTGGCAAGTAATTCTGTGGTGATGGAAGCCTACACATGATGGTATCATTCTAACCGGGCGGCGCCACTGCCCGGTTATAAAGAGGCCCCTCAGTTCAACCCTGCCCCCCACAATCCTTTGATAGTAAGAGGCTGGACTGCAGGAGGAGGGCACATTCAACCTGCAGTTCACTGAGTTAAACATTCAGATGAGACTAGGACCACAGCAACGCCTCAGTATTACCTTCACTGACATAAGACGATGAGGAAGAAGTCTCCATCTCACAACAGGACATTTTCAGATGCGGGAGCATGGCTAGGAGGGGGTCGGTTAGTCAGTCACACTCTAAAGATTTTCACAGAGAGGATACGAAAAATGTGGAAAAAAAGAAAGACAAAGTAAAATTTGACACAATTTGTTTCCTCCGAGGATAAAAAATTTCGTTTACATTTCCTGTTTATGAAAGACATTTCTATTTAGATTAGAGAGACACTGCAGCCAAAGAGCAGCCAATTCCTGTGTAATAGATCTACAGCTTCATTTTAACACTTTCATTTCTTCCTCCATCTGCCTTCTTTCATCACTTATAATTCCCATTCTACGCTCACCTTCACTTCTTCCAGACCTCTAATATTCCCTGCCTTGCTTGTTTATAGTCTCTGTACCACATTATGCACACACACACACACACACACACACACACACACACACACACACACACACACACACACACACACACACACACACACACACACACACACACACACACACACACACACACACACACACACACACACACACACACACACACACACACACACACACACACACACACACACACACACACACACACACACACACACACACACACACACACACACACACACACACACACACACACACACACACACACACACACACACACACACACACACACACACACACACACACACACACACACACACACACACACACACACACACACACACACACACACACACACACACACACACACACACACACACACACACACACACACACACACACACACACACACACACACACACACACACACACACACACACACACACACACACACACACACACACACACACACACACACACACACACACACACACACACACACACACACACACACACACACACACACACACACACACACACACACACACACACACACACACACACACACACACACACACACACACACACACACACACACACACACACACACACACACACACACACACACACACACACACACACACTCTTCAACATCCCATTTCACACCACTACGTTTCTCTTACCTGACTGATAGAAGAAATTTCCCTAAAGCCATCTTCCTCACTTTTAACACAGTCTCTCCATACAAATAAGGCATAAATATTCCCCTAACATCTCTTTACACAGTCATAAACCTCTTCCACCTGATCGACCTAATACTCTATGATAATAATTCTGACACAGTACTGTAGATCAGAGTTATAGTAAAGAGAAATTGTGGTGAAAAGAGTACCTGTCAACATACTGAACGAAAATAAGGCAGAATTAGGGTAAATTTTCACTTCTGTTCGTCGTTGAAGTGTTAATATAGAAATTATGGTATGAAGAGTAGCCCATCAAGTACTAAATGCGTATGCGGGCGAACTAAGGTAATTTTTTACTTCCAAGCCTTTTCGTGGTAAATTAGGGAAGGCTTTCAATATACAGAAGGATTATAAGGTGGTGCTAGGAGGACCTGGTGGCCGAGGCGGTAGAGTGGTGGCCAGCAGCCCTAATGGTCTCATGTTTGAATCCCGGCTGGAGCAGAGAACAGTTTAAGGCTTTGAATTTCCTTAAAGCAGACCTTACTGATCTATCATAGGCCCCGTCGAGCTGTAAAAACACCCCTGCTAATACTGATACAACCATCCTTTATGATACAACTCCATCATGTACGAGTATTGAACATAGACGGTAGGTGTTAGCGCCGAAGTGATGACATTTGGAGGTGAAATACGTTGTCGTCGTCATCATCATCATCATCATCATCATCGTCATCATTCATCATCATCACCATCATTATCTGGCACAAGTTCAATACAGTCATATGGAGGTAACAGGAATAAGTAAACTGCTTCGTTATAGAACAGAAATGGTTTAAACTTGCTTACTGTGCTTTCTCTCCGCCTGACCAAGACATATTGCAAATTCATGCCACAAGAGCGATGGTATTAACATGATATATGCATCGGCTCTGACGTAAATATATATTGTTGTTTGGCCAGACGTTTTTGCTTAGTCACAGGGCAAGGGTCAGTTCGGTGGGCAAGATTTGTCAACCTGGAGGATTGAATATAAAGTGTAAGGTATAAGTGTACTGATTTTAAGGTGCAATAAGACCTTAGGGGATTGGTTAGCTGGGTGTGCAAGGCAAATCACAGAGAAAAAATCGGTTACCTGTGTGAGAGAGTAGCTGAGCTGGAAGATTGAGTATGAGGTATAAGACATAAGTTACTGATGTCTAGATGCAGAATGCTTAAGAATAACGCCTATCGACCGCACGATGGCTTCAGGGAAAGGGTCAGTTAGCTGGGTGATAGCTGCTGAAGTGGAAGATTGAGTATGAGGTGTAAGTTGTGAGTTGATGATTGTGTCTGGAAGGCGCTGGAGGGATATACCTTTACGTTGCTCGACTCCCTGGCTTTACACGAGTCCCTCAGTTCTCTCCCTATCCCCCAGAAGAATAATGGTGGACTGCAGGATGAGGGCAACTTCAGCCTGCAGTCCATCGGGTTAACGCTTCGTCTGAGTCTGAGGTTGCAACTGCTACTGCTACTACAGCTCGTTTCGTCTCACAAGGATCTCCAGTTTAGTTAGCTTTAAGAGAAAAATTGACTAGTAACCAAGGAGACTCACTCCTACATGAAGTTCATGGAATTTCATGTAACTACAACATAGTATTAAGTTTGTGAAAGCGACCTAGTTCTCTCACATGAAAACAAACCTATACTACTACTACTACTACTACTACTACTACTACTGCTACTACTACTACTACTACTACTACTACTACTACTACTGCTACTACTACTACTACTACTACTACTACTACTACTACTACTGCTACTACTACTACTGCTACTACTACTACTACTATTAATAATAATAAATCCTTCTACTACTACTACAACTACTACTACTACAACTGCGCTAGGAGGAATAATATGAGAAAAGAGTGTTCTTGCAGTGATGGGATTGGAGACATCAACCCAGGCGACGAAAAGTTGTACAGCTTGCCTGCGGGGATCGCTAAAAACCCCCTAACATTGTGGTAAAGGTGGAGTTAATTACTACACCTGCCCGTCTCACCCTGACCACGTTGACGCTAACACTCTCCCTTTCCATCCCTCTCCCATCACCCTCTCCCTTTTTGACCACATCCAGTCAACGAAAACTTTAATGAACGACCGTGAGAGGATGGTGGAAAGGCAGTAATAAGCTGAAATTAAGCTTATAATGTTTCTTTTATGGGTTTCTTAAGTTTTATTGGTAGACCCAAATGTAAACACAGTCAGGTGTGGATATACGCTGACTACATGAGAATTCACACACACACACACACACACACACACACACACACACACACACACACACACACACACACACACACACACACACATTCTCTCTCTCTCTCTCTCTCTCTCTCTCTCTCTCTCTCTCTCAAACAGTTTATTCTTTTTTTGTTTATAGTTTTGTTATATTTGCATATGAATAGACTCATTGTCAGTCTGAAAGAGGTAAAAATATTGGTCGTTAGAATGTGCTTGGAGAAAATAGTGCTTTTGTGTGCACGTGTATGTGTGCATCTGTACCTGAGTTCATCCAGCTGTCACTGAAAATGCACAACCCAGCGTACCCAAACTGTGGGTTCTGTAATGAACGTCGTTTACTCTTGCTCTCCTCTCTAGGTGGCAGCACAGCCTCCTTGAGCGTCCTGTTTATTTAATTACAGTTATTTAGAAACCAAGCATCTTAAACCGTGACCTGTGAATGCACCTGGCCTTCCAGGGCTCCTCCCCGCTTGAGTTTGTACCCTGCTGTGCGTTTGTGCCACAGTCCCCGTCTTAGGCTGAGTCCAGACCAAATGCTTGCTGGTGCGGGAGGGAGTTAAGCATCACTGTAACGCATAGAGGTACTCGCCCGCATTCACCCCCGTCCTGTGGGGTATGCTGAACTACTCCCTGCACCCTCTCCCCAGTATGCATTTAGTGTGGATGCTGCCCTAAGCTCAATCCAAAAGACTGTCCTAATAAGAATGACCATTCTTTTACTGTATGCCCATAAGATGACCCATATATAACGATTTGCTTTGTTTCAGGGACGACTTGATCAATGTCAATGTCTACCTTGCATCAATTATTCGTTTCGTACTCCTACTTTCACTGGTACTACTGTAGATAAACAGATGCTTCTGTTGCAACACGGCCTCACAGCAGTTCCTTTTTCAGCTCTTACGGCCAGCTCTCTAGTGCCTTAAGCTATTCTGTGGTGGATCGAATAGCTGCCTCTGTAGAACCCCGCCTACGTCACATTTGTATGCAAGGATAGGGGGCCGCAGTAATGATGGTATCGGGGCAAACACAGTATAAAGCAAGCCTATTAACTTCCCTCCGCTGGTGGTCGTATTGGGAAAGAAGTGAAGGGTTGTATTTTTATGATTCTTGAGCTGAAATTATGTAAAATATAAAGAGTATGAATTTTTAGTATAGTCTGGTGCACGAATATAAACGACATCATTTCTCCCTCCCTTTCTCACTTGTCCTCCCTCTCTCTTGTACTTCTCTCACTCCCTCTCTCACATACTTCCTTCTTCACGCCCTTTCTTCCTCCCTCACATACTCTCACATCTTCTCTCTCTCTTCCCTCCTTCCATCTATCTTCCTCCCTCGCATTGCATCACATCTTCTCTCCATCTCTTCCTCCCTTTCCCCCTTCCTCACATATCAGCATCTTTTCTCTCCATCCTCCTCACTTATCCTTCCATCCTTCTCTCACATACCTCTTTCCTCTTTCTCTTTTCCATACTCCCTTCTTCACATTCCCTGATCTCTTCTCTCCATCCCTCTCCCACTCTCCTCCTCCCTCACATTCCATCACATCTCTCCCTCCCTCTCTCACATACCTCCCTACTCTCTCACATTCCCTCCCACACTTCCTCCTTTATCACATTACATCCCTTCACCTAGTTGGCTTGTCTCACCGGTTATAATCAAGCTTCTGGTATGCCAGTGTGTCAGATTATTTGTCTCTTCAGGATATCTTTTTAAAAATCTGGATCGTTCAAAAACTCTATAGCTAAATAATGCCAGACTCTTACATTTAGCTTCATATACCTCAAAAATAGCTATATAATTCAGTATATTTTGAAATGCTGGTATGTATATATGTCAGGACTGTAAAATATCTTACTACATAATAACTAGCAACATACATAAGATAGTCCAGAGGTTAGGTTAATGTCAAACCTAGGGGCCAGAGGAAGTGACGTTAGCAACTCTCCAGAATGTCTCACACCAGCACAATAGCCCACAAACAGCGCCTCGTGACCATACATACACACACACACACACACACACACACACACACACACACATATAGTGTATGTGTAAGGCAGAGACCAAAAAATAACGAGATAGTTTAAAGGAATATGGATAACTATGAGGTGAAGACAACACAAAAGGGCAAAGTAGATGCTTGACAAGTAAGAAGTACAGTAGAGTGTAGAATTTATAAAGGAAGTGGGTAGAATGGAAATGGAAGATAGAAGAGGTGAAGATAAGAAAATTCGGATGGAAAAAGTGTGTCTGGGAAGTGAAGCAGAGAAATGCACTGGAGGGGGGAAGGCTTGATGTTTGATGCCTGAGAGAGTGATGGAACGAATGTAAAATGTATAAAAAAAAAAGTGAACAATGAGAAATGGAAGCGAGTAGAATGAAGAGAGAAAATAAGCTTGAATGTAAGGGAATTAAGGATGGAAGAAAAAGCGCCTGTGAAGTGAAGTGGAGAAATGCACTGGGGGAAGGAGTGCTTGATGTTTGTACTGCCGATGTCTGTGTTTGTTGATGGATTTTTACGTGCCTCTCTCTCTCTGCCTTGTGTACTCTTGCTTAAGCTTTCGAATTCGTTAAGTTTCTTCAGCTTACCCGCGTCATGGTGGGGATAAGTCTAGCATTTTATCCCAGGTAACGTTAAGCTATTTCCTTCAGCCAAAGTGAGTCATATAAGCCATAATAAATAAAGATAAAAGTAAAGACGGAAGATAATCGTGTCTGGTCTAAAAGGAGAGCAAGTATGAGTAAGTGAAAGTGTGTGTGTGTGTGTGTGTGTGTGTGTGTGTGTGTGTGTGTGTGGGTGTGTGGGTGGGTGGGTGAAAGAGAGAGAGAGAGAGAGAGAGAGAGAGAGAATCTGACCAGGGCGAGACACTGATTAATAGTGTGAGGATTCACTTCTCTGCCACATTCTCTTAACCCCCCTCCACGCCGCCCCCCACTCTCTCTCTCTCTCTCTCTCTCTCTCTCTCACACACACACACACACACACACACACACACACACACACACACACACATACACACACACACACATACACACACACACACATACACACACACACACACACACACACACACACACACATGCTTGAGTGAGACGCACTGTACAGAGAAGCATACTGTCACTCATGTATCAATAAGTATATGAACGTCAATCTACAACGCCACATCCAACGTCTATCAATCCAGCGATGAAACAGAGACGGGAGAGGCGAAACACTTTTGTATCTGCCTGTACCGTTTACGACTTGCAGGATGAATGGCGTTTATGTTTTGATCCTCCTGTTAAAAGAAACTAATCTTCTCTGTGGGTTCATTTGTTAGTTCTTTTATCTCTGATGGAAATAAAAAGTTTGACATTCACTCTTCCCCCCTCCCTCCCTCTCCCCCCTCTCTCTCTCTTTCCCTCTCTCTCTCTCTCTCTCTCTCTCTCTCTTTCCCTCTCTCTCTCTCTCTCTCTCTCTCTCAGCACAGTAATCAATTGTATATCTTATCACAGCATTTAATTTCACTTTCATAAACCTTTCAAACTGAATGAAAATAAAAGTAGAAGAAGAAGAAGAGGAGGAGGAGGAGGAGGAGGAAAAGGAATTAGAGAGAAGTTTGAAGAAGCAGAAGGAAGGAGGAAGAAGAAAAACAGGAAAAGGAAGAACAGGAAGAAGAGGAAACAGAGGAAAGAGGGAAGAAAAGGGAGGGAGGATGAAATGGGAAGAAAATGTAAGGAGGAACAGGACAAGAAACAGAGTAAATAAGAGGAAAGAGGAAGATAAAGAGGATGAATTCAGAAGAGAAAGAAGGAAGGAGGAAAAAGAAAGCAGGGAGGAATTAGAAGCAGAAGGAAGGAAGGAAAGAAGGAGGAAAGGAAGAAAAGGAAAGAAGGAGGGAAGGAAGAAAAGGAAAGAAGAAGGAAAAAGGGAAGGAAGAAAAGGAAGAAGGAAGGAAGGAAGGAAAGAGAGAAGGAAGGAGGAAGAGAAGGAGGGAAGGAAGGAAATAGACGGTGAAAAATGCGTTGAGAGAAAATAATAGTTTGTTAGGGTCAAAGGGAGAAATCAAAGTAACTTGCAATTATACGAGTAAGCGACTGGTCTTGCAGTGACGAGATAGTAGTAGTAGTAGTAGTAGTAGTAGTTGTTGTTGTTGTTGTTGTTGTTGTAACAGTAGTACTTTTCAACTGGCTATAGCAATGAAAGATTTTGAGTAATAATTTTTGTTTTAACAGAATGAAACACAAAACATAAGAGTATGGGAAGGAAATCGTCGTTTGTTATAAACATGGACGGCAGGGCATAGTACAGGCACTGGATTTTTTTTTTTTTTTTATGCAGGGAAGAACCAAAGGCCATCAATATTCCTAGCACACTGTCACTACCCTAAACCCTTTCGTGGCCAGCTGAGAGTGGGTCATAGGAGCCTGTTTGAGGGTAACCAGCCATTATAACCTCCCCCTCTAGTGGTGTGTCAGCATAAGGTTACACAGTTTAATTACCTGGCTCTCAATTTTATACAGTTAATTACCTGGCTCTCAATTTTATACAGTTAATTACCTGGCTCTCAGTTTTAAAAGTACACTGTCATTAAGGTCAACGTGACACTTCTTTCATTTACCCCCTCTTTTTCCTTCGTCTTCATCAGTTTCTCATTTTCCTTCTTATTTCTCTCTTCTCATTTCCCTTCCTGCTTGTCTCTCCTTTTTTTTCTTTTTTTGTATTTATCTGCCTCAGTTTTCTTCGTATTTATGTCAGTCGTTTTTCTTCGTATTTATCTTTGTTAATTTCCTTCGTATTCATCTGTACCTCATTTTCCATTTGAGTTAGGGACGCAAGCCACTCAGCCACTGCCGTGTTGGTTAAATGATTCAGACGGTAATCAGTTTATAATGAATTGGTAATGGTGAAATACAAGGTGATTTCCCCCTTCTCCCCTTCCCTTCATTCTCCCTCTCATACACCCCTCTAGTTAGTCTTTCATTCACATACCTCTCCACTCCATCCCTCCATCTCATCCTTGGTCTCCCCCTCCTCCTCTTCCCATTCACCTACCTCTCCAGTCTCTCAGTCATATACTTCTCAACTCCATCTCTCCATCTCATCCCTGGTCTCCTCCTCCTCTCCCTCTCCACCTCACTTGCATACACTCTTCAAGTACCTCATTCTCTAACCTCCCGACATGGGCGAGCGATCTCAGAGATTTTCTCTTAACAATTTCAACCAAATCCACATCAACACCACAACACTCCTTTACTTCTTCGTTTGTCTGTCTGTCTCTCTATGTAACTCCACAGGCTCCTCTCCGATAATCCCTTTCCACTGCTCTCACTCCTACGTCCTTCCAGCAGGGTCCAAGCTGTACTCTCCTAGTCAGTTTCTCATTCTTCTCAACATATCCATTTCCACTGCTTTCACTCTCAATTGTTCATACTCACGCTACACTATTTTCTCTGCGTCGTAAAATCACTTGGGTACGAAAATTCCCTTTTGTAGGTTTCTTGCACCCCGGCAGGTCAATTTTCTGCTCCTAATTAAGGGTTGAGAGAGAGAGAGAGAGAGAGAGAGAGAGAGAGAGAGAGAGAGTGTGACTTTCTAATGGAGTGCTATATATGGATATGGTCTACTCTATATATATTTAAATAAAACATGATAAGACTAGTACTGAGAGAAGAATGTGGATGTGCTATAAATTACACACACACACACACACACACACATACACACACACACACACACACACACACATACACACACACACACACACACACACACACACATACACACACACACACACACACACACATACACACACACACACACACACACACACACACAAAACACCCCCCCACACACACACAGAACCCCCCCCCCGCATACACACTTCCCCCCCACCCACTTTCGCCTAAGATAGTGCAAGAGGAACAGTGAAATATTTGTGTGGTAAATTGCCAACTACCTCCTACAGACACAAGATATACACACTCACAGATCTGCCCCTCGCCATCCTTGTGAGTGTGCATAAGAAGTGTTTATAGCAAAGCAACAGTGGTGGGGACGGTGGCCGAGTGGGTATTGCAGTGAGCTCGTAATTCTAATAAGGCAGACTCGAATTCCACTGTTAGTGAAGGAGGTACTCTTGGGGTTTAACTCTGTGTGTGGGTGTGTGTGGGTGTGTGTGTGTGTGTGTGTGTGTGTGTGTCGCGTATCTCCCTGTCACTTCATGCAGGGAGAGAAGGGTGAAAAGAATTAGGAGGGAGAATTCTTTTAATGCACTCAACTCTGAACATAGACGAACCAGCCCGTTCCCAAAGGTCCAGCAGCTCTCGTACGTATTAGATAGTGTCAAACAGTTTATTAGTTACTTTTGCGGCCCAATATTCATAATGAGATGAGCTCGGTAGACTGTAGGCTGAAGTTGCCACTTGCTTGCAGTCCACCAACCTCTCTTAGCGAGACTGGGAAGGGGTTGAGGGACGATTGTATATCTGTGTTACGAAGCCAAAACAAGACCACGGTCCCCTGTGACAGGAACATGGCTGCCTCTACATCTACCACGCCTGCCTTTTTTTTTTTTTTTTTTTTTTTTTTGTAGAGGGGATAACATCGGAGCGAGATTAGCGAAAAATAATTGGCCAATGCCGTCGCTCGGGAACAGGTGAACGGCTAATCAAACCATAAAATCATCAGACAAGCCGTGTTTTGACATTAAACCAACCTATACCTGACCAGCTTAGGCCTAACCTAACGTTAACCTAACATATTACCTTATATTATTTGAGGATGACGAGGGTGCCACGTTGCCGAGTCTTTTCTCTAGATATTCGATCCGACGATGCCAATATGACTGGATGACAAAAAAAATGCATCCCACCTCGCCCACTGGCAGAGACATAGCGATGGCATAGAAATAAAATAATAATGAAAAAAAATAATATGCTTGAAGGAGTGTCGATGTAATCAAGCAAAATAAATCGCCAAGTGTAAAACGCTACGAAGCTTTCCACGCCCCTTAGATAAGAAGAAGGATGCCGTAAATACACCAGCAGGGAGATAACGTTGGCAAATAAATAAATGATATAAAAACAACGTCGTCTGGGTGAGTGATTCTCGGTGTAATAAGCAAAATAAATAGCAAAGGACGAAATGCTACGGTACGATAAGAACACGGATGCTTCAACGTCCAACCCGCCCTCCCAACTGTCCATAAATACACCAGCAGAGAGATAAACCTGGCAATATAGCTCCTGGAGTGCCCTGTAAATAGGCAGTACTGATGCAAGGCCACTGATACCAGGCCAGTGAAAGGCTTGATCGGTATCCAAATGGGGTAGATTGAAATGTTCTCCGACCTTGGCAGCTGTGACAATAAGAGTGAAATGTCGGAGATCCGCCAGACTGCACAGTGCCACCACGCGCAGGCTCCCCTGTTATGAGTCCATATTATAATTACAAATCATAATAAATAGATAGATAAATAGATAGATAGACAGCTCCATGCAAGCCTGGGAAAGGGAAATGATCTTGCAAGTTAACTGAGGAAATGTTGACGACACATAGGAAGTAGCAAGGTCAGGGGATGATGTAGGTAGTGTGTCAGCGAGATAGCAGGCCAACAAAGCCTAGTGACATACACATATACTCACACACAGGTTTCTGGAACTTTCCAACCACGGTGTAACACACGTGACACGACCCCTGTTTCACCAGAATTTAGGAAGCAGAGAGGCAGAAGGAGACAGGCCATAGAATCGGCAGGTAGTAGGGAGAAGGAGCCTAGCAACATGGGCGAGAGGAGAGAGGGAGAGAGAGAGGAGAGCGAGACAGGGAGGTAGCTAGCAGGACTCTGCTTTATACTTCACTCGTGTGAGAGACTTTGTTAATATTTCCAAGACAAATAAAAATAGTCCCATACTATTCTTTACCTCTCCTGTCATTGCTTGACAAATGAGAACGAAGATTTTCTACTTACAAAGCTACTCAAGTATAACAACCGCTCATCCACAAGTTCAATATATATATATATATATATATATATATATATATATATATATATATATATATATATATATAACTAATCTACAAAACTCCACTACAAGAAGCTACATAGTCATTTAAGACACCCCTTCATCGCTGTATGTGATGGAACAGAGTGACTGGTGGGGCATGGGTCCTTCGGCGGTCTTGTGTTGCATGTTGACTCAGCAAATGAACTGGAGAAATTCCCTCTTGTTGCACAGTCCATTCCCAGCACACACCTAGTATATTCCTCAGTACATATTTATAGAGAGAGGAATTCACAGGATCGCTTGTCTTATATTTATTCTGGTATTATCGTGTTAAGAAGTGTGATAATTTCCTTCCTGTAGCTATTTTTATTAGCATTTATATTCGTCTTCAGGGACACACACAAAATAATTATGTGCAACAATAACATGGAAAACACTACGACTTTCTCAGTGACTGTATATTATCTCAACATACTAACATTATTTATCTCTTCTCCAGGTAAGAGACTGTGGCGGTGAGAGACATTACAGGTAAGTGATAAGCTTTTAACATCTGGCCACAGTGTGTGAGTCCAGGGTTCAAATTTGTCTATCTGTTTAACTGTCTATATGCTTCTCTATCTGTCTGTCTGTCTTTCTCTTGCCAGACGCATTTATCTTTTAATGGGTGGCCACGAACAAATCGCCTCCACTTTGACATTTGCCTGCCTTCCTTCCATCTCACAGCCTCTCTCCATCCCTCTATCTCATCCTTGATCTCCACTTCCCCCTCTCCCTCTCCACCTCACTCACATACACCCTCCTACTTAGTTTCTCATTCTCATCCCCTCTCTCCTATATCCCTCCATTCCATACCTCCATCTCATCCTTGGTCTCTCCCTCCCCCTCCACCTCCCTCACATACACTCCCAGTCAATCATTGTTTATCCTCTCCACATCGTTGGGATTAGTAACATAAGGAGTATTGGAGAAAGGAGAGTAACCAAGCCTCTGAATAACACAACTCTGTCAGTAGAAGACATGATAGAGGGAAGCTAGTTATACTGTAGTCTATATTTCATCTGAGGGAACTGGGCCACTCTAACAGATTGATTACTAAGCCGTGGTTTCATGGAATGCGATCAACTTTAGTTTTGAGGTAGGAATGAATCTCCTTGGTTAAAAGTCAAATTATCCCTCCAGTCTGACTATACTTGGCCATCAACCGAGCTGAAAGGGGTTAGAGATCTTGGTCAGGTTAGAATAAACGTTCTATAGAATTAAAGATTATTAGAGAAAATGAAGAGAAAGATAGAGTGAGGGGGAGGAAGAAGGGAAAGGGAGAGAAGAAGGAAGGGAGGGTGAGGGGGATGAAAGAAGGGAAAAGGAGAGGGGGAGAGAAGAAAGCGAGAATGAAAGGACTGGAAGAAGAGAAAGGGAGATAAGGAGAGGGTGAAGGGGATGGAAGAAAGGAAAGGGAAAGAGAGAGGAGAGAGTGAAGGGGGTTTAACAAGAGAAAAGGAGAAAGGGAGTAGGAGAGGGTGAGGGGGTTGGAGAAGGGTAAGGAAACGAGGGAGAAAAGGAGAAAGGGAAGGAGGAGAGAGAGGGAGGAGAAAGGGAAAGGGAGAGAGGTAGAGTAGGAGAAAGAGAGAAGGGAGAGAGGGAGAGAATGAGAAAAGGAGAAGGGAGAGAGGGAGAAAGGGAGAAGGGAAAGTCAGAACATAAACACTCCCGTAAGACTTGCCAGCTGCCTGCTCTGATTGTTGTGTAGACTCTGTTAGGTGCTGTGAGCAAGATAACAAGCTTCTGGAATATTAAGAGAGAGAGAGTCAGAGAGAGAGGGGGAGGGGGATTTATCCTGTGAAGACTCCAGGTAAGGGGGAAGGGACGGGTAGGGCAGAGTAGTGTGGTGTGGTGTGGTGTGGTGTGGTATGGTGTGGTGTGGTGTTAGTGGGTCCAGTTTTCATTTTGTCTCTGGCCATCTACGTCCTTGGGATCCTCTTACGGGTCAGAGGTAACTGTGTTGTGGCTTTGCAGATGTGGACCTTCCTTGCTTGTTGATGTATGTGAAGGCTTTATTGTGTGTGTGTGTGTGTGTGTGTGTGTGTGTGTGTGTGTGTTTAACAAATTAATGGTTTCTTCCTCTAATTCTTTTTCTCTCTTTCCTTCCAATTCTGGTTCCCCTTATTGCTCCTTCCTCGTTTTATCCCCTCTCCCTTTCCTCCCGCTCCCTCCTCCCCTTCCCCCTACTCTTTTAAGGTCAGCTGGGGTCGAAACACGGGTCATGCCCTCAAGAGTGCATAACAGAAGCTCTCTTGGTCAAGGGAGAAAGTACCATGACTGATGATAATACAAAAAATGAGTATGAGTAGAGGAGGGAGTGTTGGGTTGTGTGGGATGAGAAAGACAAAGATAGGATAGATAGATAGGTAGACGAATAGGAAGATAGGCAGATAGATAGCTAGATAGACAGATGGAGAGAGAGAAGGAGAGATAATGTTTTATATATATTGGAACTGTGTGTAGAAGTACTTCATGAACTAGTACAAAAAACACTTGATGCAGGAATGAGTTGGCTTGGAAGATTGCCAGAAAGCCCCCGAAGCTGACTAGAAAATGTGCCATAGTGGTGTTCGTTAAATGAACACTATTATTGTGAGACCTCCCCAAGTGGCTTGAGGTAGACGGTAAGGTAATTATAGTCAGCATAATTATACACCTGCAGCACAGCACTGACCAGGACTGATGGCCAGGTGGGTGGGCGGGCGAGTGGGTGGATGGATAGGGGAGCGTTAGGTGGGTAGGTTGGTGGAAGAGGGTCAGGAAAATGGGTGGGTGGAAGGGTTGGGGTTAGGTGGGTGGATGAGTGGGGAGGAGAGGGTCAGTAGGATGTGTGGGTAGGGGAGTGAGAGGGATGGGGTCAGATGGGTGGGTTGGTGGGCTGGAGAGGCTCAGTTGGATGAGTGGGTTGGAGGAAAGGGGTCATTTGGGTGGGTGGGTTGGAGGAAAGGGGTCATTTGGGTGGGTGGGTTGGAGGAAAGGGGTCATTTGGGTGGGTGGGTTGGTGGGAGGGGGTCAGATGGGTGTGTGGGAGGGGGCTAGTGGGGGAAAGGAAGGGTACACAACCAATATAGTCCAGCTGGAACTTTCTGCACGAGTTATCCAGTTATTGTCTGAGTTTTCCACATCTCTTACTGAGTTTATGAAAGATTTCTTGGAGTGAATGACTAAAAAAGAAAAAATATCCATACCCCCATGACTTACAAATCGTCTCCATCGTACCTTTTAGTACATTATCTTCTATTTTCTTGTAATTCTTGTGACGGCTAGACAATATTACTGGGTTTAGGAGATACCATGAGAAGTAAGAGAGAGATAGGCCTATATTTCTTCCTAGTGTCATATTATTTTCACTTAATTACCTCCAAACACTTTTATTCATGCTACCACCGAGCGATTTCATTCGGCACAGGAGGGACCCAACGTAGTATTGGATTTAAGCGTGACTCAAGGAGTTTGCATATTTCGTAACACTTATTTCTTGGCCATTTATTCTTCTTATTAACACCTTCTTCCCTCTGGTATATAACTGAGACAAACTGCGTCGATAACATGAACATTAACACCATAAAAGAGTATCTAAGCGTAATACTCTTAATTAATCGCAAAGTGCTACGAACCTCTAGCATTTATAATACGGACTTAAGCCACATGAGAACAAAGATCTATACTATCAGGCGACTGCACTCAGCTTGGGACGGGCCCTTCGTGTACAGCGTGACTTAGAGGTCATGACGCCACAGCCAGTGTCCAATCTGTCACTGGCAACAGCTGCGTTCATGTCCTCTCTTTATTTTTCACCCCGAGAGCAGAGACTTATGACCCTTTATGCAGCCAGATGAAGGAGTGCTTTTTCTGCTTGTGTATGTGTGTGGGGGTGGGGTAGAGGAGGGGGGACAATGGAGGCATGGTGAGTACTGGGCGGTGAAGCTGCCTGGCTATACATGCGTTCCTCAACTGTAGGCTTGAATTAGACAGCTAAGGGCGTGTTCATTGTGGTGCAGTGGTAGAGGTGGAGTGAGGATGTGGTGGGTGTTGAGAAATAGTTACTGGAATGGAGAGAAAGGAACGTGGTAGAAGGAGCAATTTGGGTGTGGTATATGTTGAGAAATGTTGCTGGAGAGGTGAGAAGGGAACATAGTAGAAGGTGCACTGAAGTGTGGTGTGTGCTGAGAACTCGTGCTGGAAAGGAGAACGAATTTTGTAGGGTGCAAAAGGCAAGAAAAATAGACAGCGAAAGAAACAGGGTCGTTTCATATAGAGCAGTGGTTCCCCTGCATCATCCTTGAACATGCTTGGGGTTTCATTCACTCTGGACTTATCTTGGAAAGATCATATTGCATTTCTTGTAAAATCTGCTTCCAAGAGATTAAGTGTGCTAAGCCGACTCCGTACCTTCTTTACCCCTGCACAGTTGTTGACTTTATACACGGGTTTTATCCGCCCCTGTGTAGAGTACAACTCTCATGTATGGGGAGGCTCCCCACATACAGCTCTTCTCAATAGGGTGAAGTCAAAGGCTTTTCGTCTCACTAACCCTCCTCCTCTTACTGGCTCCCTCTGGCTCTTCGCCGCACTGTTGCATCTTTATCTCTGTTCTATCGCTACTTCAATGGTTACTGCTCGTTCTTGGTCTGAAGGGTTAAATGATTCTGTCCCGTCATCCTAAGAGGGTTTTCTGAGGCTGTAGGATATCGTCAGAAGCTAGCAAAGTGTAAAAGTGACATCCGCAAACCGGGAGCTCAGCGTCCAGCGCTCCGCAGTTCAAGTCCCAGAGGTGGACAGATGTTTTGACGTGTAGACGTTACCAGGGCGTAGCTTGGTGGCCTACCCTTAAATATTCTGGACTTATGGTGGTCTAGCCTCGTGCACCTGCGCTCCACCACATAAAAAAAATAGAAATAAAAAGGAAAGCTAAGGGTCATGAATGAACTAAAGGACTGAACTAAGTGGGGAAGAACAAAAATCGTAGAGAAGATCGCCCCAAATTTGATGAGACACTGTAGTATAACTGAGTGAAATAGGCGTTGGATATGACGGAACTATTATGATTTGTAATTATAATATGGAGTCCTAACACCCTGTTCAAACCGACCCAATCCTACCTCACCCTGCCAAAACCGACCCAATCCTACCCCACCCTGCCAAAACCGACCCAATCAAACCCCACTCTGCCAAAACCGACCAAATCCTAACCCACGCTGCAAAAAACAACCAAAACCTATTCTATACTCTGTCATAACCAACACAACCCTACCTCACCCTGACAAAACTGACCCAGTCCTACCCCACCCTGCCAAAACCGACCCAACCCTGCCAAAACCGACCCAACCCTACCCCACCCTGCCAAAACCGACTCAACCTTACCCCACCCTGCCCAAAAAAACTCAATCCTACCCCACCCTGCCAAAACCGACCCAACCCTACCCCACCATGCCAAAACCGATCCAACCCTACCCCACCATGCCAAAACCGACCCAACCTTACCCCACCCTGCCCAAAAAAACTCAATCCTACCCCACCCGGCCAAAACCGACCCAACGCTACCCCACCCTGCCAAAACCGAACCATTCCTACCACACCCTGCCATAACCGATCCAGTCCTACCCCACCCTACCAAAACCGGCCCAATCCTACGCCGCCCTGCCAAAACTAACCCAACCTTGCCCCACCCGGCCATAACCGACCCAACGCTACCCCACCCTGCCACAACCGTCCCATCCCTACCCTACCTTAACCAAACCAGTCTTATCTAACTCATTGTCCACATTAACACTTTTTTCCATATTCATCTTTCTTCCTCCAGACGATTTTCTTCAACTCTGGAGAGAAATTTCGTACTGGAGGGGTTAGATACAGTCACCATTAACCCCTTCACTACGAGGGGATCTCCTAAGCTGAATAAAATCGTCCGGTTACCTAGAACAAAGTAACTAAGTCATTCTCTGTCTGAAGGGGTTATTGTGTCTGTCCCACCATCCCGAAAGGGTTTCTTTAAGCTCCAGGAAATCTTCGAAAGGTAGCAAAGTGTAAACATGACATCAGCACTTGTTCTAGGCGCCACAAATCGAGTCCTGGAGGTGAACAAAGGTTTTTATATCATATAGACGTTTTATATTTTATATTTTGCAACTTTCAGAGGCATTTACTCAGCTTTAGGAGTCTTACGGATAGGCTTAATCAAACGTATCGAACCTCCCATGTTAGAAAAAATAGCTTACAGAAATGCGTCTCGTACTGAAGGGGCGGAATGGACAGCTCGAGTGACTAAGATATTGAATTATGTATAAGACTGGTTTTGTTGTTATTTCTATTATTATTATTATTATTATTATTATTATTATTATTTCAGACAAATGTCCCAGGCTTCTAGACTGGCTGACTAGCGAATATTAAGTCTCCCGTGGCTCCGTGCTCCTTCCACTCAAGAGCCTGCACTTCACGCATTCCACGCACAAGATGGCGCCACCGCTGCATTCCTGCGAAGACGAGAGGTCAAGAGGACGACACTTGCTTTTTGTTTGTTTGTTTACTGTAATTGCTTAAAGTTGTGATCCCTCCAACTTGAATGCTCAGTTGTAACTATAGATAACTAGAATACGATGCTAGTCACGAAGAAGGGCTATGAAAAGATACAGAGCTCGTAGTATTGGCTGAATGAATCACTCTTGCGTGATAATCAAAGACGGTGAATAAAACCCACACTTGTAGACGAAGAATATAATTACCAAACAGTTTCGGTGGACACTGCCACCATCTTCAGTGGTCAAGATAGTGAGAGGGAGTGACATACTGATTATACAAGGGTTCCTTTTTATGCCTGTGTGTGTGTGAAAGGGTGGGGTAAAGGTGAGGTGGGGTGGGGTAGATTGTAAGCGGGGATTAACCCAAGGGGGATTTTGGGGGGGACATTACCGGACAGGTCAGGTGTAATTCCTATCTGACCTTACCTGTGTCGTAGCAGGAAGAGACATGTCCCTCACTATCTTGACCACTGAAGATCGTGGCAGTGTCCACCGAAACTGTTTGGTAATTATATTCTTCGTCTACAAGTGTTGGTTTTATTCACCGGCTTGTAGTATTTTTTTCTTTTAACTAAGATACATGAAATAAGCTGCAAAAATACGAAAATACGAGCTTACTTAATGTAAATGAATTATAGTACGTTCAAGATGGAGGGAAGGCATTTTGTATTTTGTTTGTGATGTTATAGTGTCTCTCAGGATCCTAGGATCCTCTCTCGGCTGAACCAAATTGTCTGGCGTCAGCTGGAACATGATGCTAGAGTTATGTCGGTCGTGAGGGGGTTAATGGTGACGGTATTGACACTGTCAGGCTCCTATGACTCACTCAGTCGAATAAAATCGTCTGAGTCAGCTGAAATGGGGTACTAGAGTTGTCCCAAGCATCACTCAGAGGGTTAAGAATCTTAACCCTCTGGTGCTTGGGACAACTCTAGTATTCCATTCCAGCTGACAGACGATTTTGTTCGGCTGAGTGAGTCATAGGAGCCTGACAGTTACTACACTCACCATTAACCCCCGCATGACCGGCATAATTATCTCTAGTATATCATGTTCCAGCTGACGCCAGACAGTTTGGTTCAGCAGAGTGGGTCTGGGGCCTGGGGGGCACTAAATGAAAATATCCAAAAAATATTAAAGGGGGGGCTATATCAATTTTGCCACAGGAGGTATACCAAAATTGGACTTTTTAATAAAACCCCCTCCTCTCTCACTCCCTGTGTTTTTGTATATACCCCTCCCTGTCTGCCTGTGGTGTGTCTGTCCCACCCTCTCTGTGTGTGTGTGCGTGGTGTGTCTACTGTGTGAAGGTGGCTGTGTACGTGTCGTGTGTGTGGTGTGTCTACTGTGTGAAGGTGGCTGTGTACGTGTCGTGTGTGTGCTTGATGTGTGTATGTATGTATGTAGTAGTGTGTGTGTGTCTTGATGTGTGTGTAGTAGTGTGTGTAAGTGTCTTGGTGTGTGTGAGCTGAAGTGTAAGTATGGGGCCTTGTGGTTTTAAGGAAAGCCTGCTACGCAAACTTCCCTCAGCCACATTTTAAAGAAACCTCTATCACACCGGGACTTGAACCCGGGTCTTCCTGATTACCAGGCCAGCACCATGCTGACCATGCCACCGCGGCCCCATGAGGATAGCGGCTAAAACTTCTACTGTATTTTATTTCTTTACATGTTACAAAAAATGGGAAATTGAACAACATGCACAGACTAAACTAAATTATCATGTACCTATTAATGTCGCTTTAGGAGGAGATATCTCGAAATTTCCTGAGCTACTTGGAATACCTAAGCCTGCAGTTCAATGCTAATCATGAACAAGTGCTATGGAAAGAATATAGAGCAGTTGCTACTTATATAAAGGGAGAAAGTAAAAACTGCAACTTAGACTGCTATCCAACGGCAGAACTTAAACGATTAACCATATATTACATAAACTTAACACACTGAGTGACACAGAAACTAAACATATGATACAAATTCTTTAATGAAACTTATAATGAGAGTACAAATGACAAAATATACACTGCACAGGAAGGCAGTACAGTACTCAGTGGTTATACCTTCTGTGAGATTGAGAATGAAAGCCTATCTGTTGTACCGATTTATAAACGGAAGAGATGAATCGCTAAACTTGATCCACAGTAAAAAATAATAATAATAATGAATACATAAAACAATAAAGACAAACCATATAGACTACATGTCCACCCTAAACTGACAAAAACCTGGCATCTCTCCACCTTGAATGCTGAGCTGTTTCTAGAGATAAAGACTAGATTATCATGCAAATCACAATGAAGATCTATGGGGAGGATGCAAGACCATAATACTGTCTTATTCTGCCACTTAGATACAGGAACTAAGCAGCAGAAGGACTAAAATTTGTCAAGGTGAGCCAACTACAATGACACAGATGAAGTCTGAGATTATATAATGTGTAATCATGAACTGATTGCATCATTCAGTAAAGATTACAAAAGGAAAAGCTATCAAATCTGAAAGTGTAAGTACTATACAAGATATGATTAACCTTGTACATCCATATTCTGAGATATGTTTCCTATATCATAGCCTACACACAAAATCATCCCCCCTCAACATTAATGGTATATTCCTGCTGTCTCCTGACTTCCAATCAACTTATGAAACCTCTCTCCTAATTACAGTACAGTAATATGTTAATGAAGGCTGCTAGTAATTACCTTCAGTATGATAATTCTTATTTAAAGGTAGCAGCAATGGTTAATGAAGGATGTAAGGTATGCAGTCCTTCCAGTTCAATATACTATATCTCCAATCAGGCTTTATCCATTGTCTCTCCTACACATGTTAATACCTTCAGTCTTCACTAGTTTAACTCACAGAGCAGTTTTTTTTTTTTTTTTTTTTTATGCCATCTCATGATTATATTTACCTTTGTATAGACTTCTGGAAGTGTAGGGGTTAGGCACAGCCTCACTGAACTCTTGCAATAGCAGAGACTTTGCATAAGTTGAATAAAATTGCCTTCTGGCACTATGAATAAACTGAAAAGGGCATCACCGGGATTGCAAGAGTTAAAGGGACTCGCGGAGTTTATATCCCCTATGTAAACAAACTACCCATTACAGTTTTTACACACATCCCCTCATTTTTTCCAGCCAATTAACCTACTCTGCCTGCCCATGTACAGGATCACATTTGACCTTAAAACCTAAACAGATGGTGTGAATATCGGGGGATTTAAGTAGCACTGCTTACTCGAGTTTAAAGGGACATCTTGGTCACCTGGAGATACACACCGCCGTATATCATCCTTATAGCTAATAATTACAACTTACATCAGCCGACTACACCTCTCGATAATGACAGCAAACACTGATAAACACATGGGCATAAGAATTACCATAATAAGAAGTAGACTAACACCGTAAAGAATAAAATCTTCACTCATCTCCAGCATCTTTCAACGTTGCTCCCATAATGCACCAGTGACGTCACACTTCAAATTAAACATTTACTTATTAAATTTTAAGAAGAAAATTTCGTGAATATATTATCAGTCTTTTAAACATTAATTTTCGTGCAAACTGAATAGAGAGGTAAGTAACGTGTTTCTTGTTAAATTAAAGATAACCCCATGAATCAGTGGCATCATCATCTCTCTCTCTGAAATTCCATACAGAGTACCAGAGTAGGATCACTATTTACTGTCCTGCCGATATATCTCTACAGTTTTACAAGGGGATTTAAAAATAAACGGCCTGGTGGTGGTGGCAGGGGATAAAATTTTGCGATACCAGTCTCTAATCTGCTGCCATTCCCTACAGAACCTGAGCATAATAGACGAGAAATTAGCCCAGGTTGATGCAGCAATTCTTAACTCAAAATTGCCCCAAGAACAACTTTCTGAAGATTGTCAAACATTTCATGGAACACCCTGTATGGGAAATTTGGATAAAATATTGGTGAAAGAGAGAGAGATTGTCCAGGTGCTTGAGGGTGCGAAAGTGGATGTATGTGGAATAACTGAAACAAAATGGAGAGGAGAAAGTGTGAGAGAATGGGAGTATGGATGGGGTATTGCAGGAGTAGGTGAGAATGAGAGGGCAAAGGAAGGAGTATGTATAGTTGTGAGTAAAAGATGGAAGAGTAGCATAAGACAGTATGGATCAGTTGGGTCAAGGATTGTGTGGGTAAAGTTGAAAGTTGGAATACAAATGTGGGCGATTGTGTGTGTGTGTATGCACCAACGCAAGATCGTGCTAGAAGAGTGAGAGAAGAGTTCTGGACAAATGTGGAAGTGTGCATGGAAAAGTTTGGAAGGAATGAGAGAGTGTTTTTGATTGGTGATATGAATGGTAAAGTTGGGAATGTGAAGGTGGATGGAATAGTTGGTGAGTGGGGTGTGCCTGCTGAGATAGATGAGAATGGGAGTGCGTTAGTGGACATTTGTGCTGGGAGGGGGTTGGTGATAGCCAATACCTTCTTCAGGCATAAAATGATCCACAGGTATACATGGCGAGTGATGAGAAGGGTGGGTGGTGAACTGAATGAAAGGAAGGCAATGATTGATTATGTGTGTGTGGATGAAAGGATGCGAAGATGTGTAAAGGATGCAAGAGTGTATAGAGGTTGGGGGGAGTGGACTTTCTGACCACTACTTGGTGGTGGCCAGAATTAGGATTCAAGTAAGATGGAGGAATAGAAGAAGGGAAAGACGAGAGGAAGGAGTAGTTGCAAGGAGAGTGGAAAGGTTACAAGAGGATGAGAAAATGGCAGAGTATAAGAGAGAAGTGGAGGAACGATTGGGCAAATATGAATTGGAGCAGATGGGAGACGTGGAAGGTGTGTGTAGGATATTTACAGAAGAAATATGTGCAGCATGTGATGTGGTGTGTGGAAGGAAGAGAAGACGGAGGGGGGTGCAAGGAACGGCGTGGTGGACTGAAGAGGTGAGACATGCTGTGGCACAAAAGAAGAAAGCATACAATGAATGGATGAGAAATAGGGGCGTGGAAGAAGTTGAGAGGCGGAAGAGAGAGTTATATGTAGAAAGAAAGAGGTTAAAAGCTTAGTAAGAGAGAGTAAGAAGAGAATGGATGAGGAATTTGGAAGGAATTTGAGTGTAAAGTGGAGGGACTGTAAGAAAATCTTCTGGAAAGAGGTGAAAAGAGTAAGACAGGGTGGAAGTGAAGTTAGCAGGGGAGTGAAAGATAAAAATGGTAGATTATTAGTGGAGAAGGGAGAAAAAGTGAGCAGATGGAGAGAACACTTTAAGGAATTGTTGAACATAGAGGATGGAAGTAATGCGAGTATAAGTGGCTGGGGAATGGCTGGGAGGAGGAGGGAGGTGAGAAGACAGGAAGAAATCAGTAGGATAGAAGTTGTGGAAGCAATGAAGAAAGTTAAATCTGGGAAAGCCCCAGGAATTGATGGAGAGTGTGGTGAAATGCTGAAGCATGGGGGAGAGATAGTAGTAGAATGGATGTGGAAGATGTGCAGATTGGCCTGGGAGGAAGGTAGAGTCCTGGAGGATTGGAAGTCAGGTATAATTATTCCCTTGTACAAAGGAAAAGGGGAAAAAGAAGTGTGTGGTAATCAAAGGGGCATTTGTCTTCTTAGTATAATAGGAAAAGTGTATGGTAGGATACTTATTGACAGAGTTAGAGAAAGAACAGAGAAATTAGTTGGAGAAGAACAGGGAGGCTTTAGGAAGGGAAGAGGTTGTGTAGATCAGATATTCATTCTTAGATCTTGAGTGGAAAAGTTTCTAGAGAAGGGAAAGAAGTTGTATGCGGCTTTCATGGATTTGGAGAAAGCATATGACAGGGTGGATAGACAAGGATTGTGGAAAGTGTTAAGAATATATGGAGTAGATGGGAAGTTGTTGAATGCTGTGAAGAGTATGTACGATGATGCGAAGGCTGCAGTGCGTGTGGATGGTGAACTAAGTGAATTTTTCTCTTTGAAAGTTGGGTTGAAACAGGGATGTGTCATGTCTCCATGGTTGTTCAATCTGTACATGGATGGGGTAATAAAAGAGGTACAAGGTAGGGTAGTGGATGTTGGAGTGGCCCTGGTGAAAGAGGATAGTGTCTGGAAACTCCCTGTACTGTTGTTTGCAGATGATACTGTGTTGTTGGGTGAAGACGAAGGGGAGCTGCAAGGCTTGGTGGATGAGTTTGGGAGAGTGTGCAAGAAACGGAATCTAAAGGTGAATGTAGGGAAGAGTAAAGTGATAGTCTTTGAGAGAGGTGAAGTCAGTGAATGTACAGCGAGGTTGGATGGTGAGGAATTGGAAAATGTGAGTACGTTTAAGTACTTGGGTAGTGTGATGAGTAAGGATGGAGGTTTGGAGGGTGAAGTGCTTGAAAGGGTACAGCAGGGAAGAAAGGTTGCTGGTTCTTTGAAAGCAGTGATAAGAAACGGAAGTGAGCATGGAAGTGAAAAAGTTACTACATGACAGTATTGTGATACCAACTCTAACGTATGCAAGTGAAGCTTGGACGTTGTTTAAAGGACACAAGTCAAGAGTGAGAGCAGTGGAAATGAGTTATTTAAGAGGAGCCTGTGGAGTCACATGGAGAGACAGGCTGACGAATGAGGATATAAAGGAGCGTTGTGGTGTGGATGTGGATGTGATAGGAAGCGTTATGAGAACACACTGAGGTGGTTTGGCTATGTGGAGAGGATGGAGGGTGAAAGACTGACGAAGAGAGTGTATGTGAGTGAGGTGGAGGGGGAAGAGGGAGGGGGAGGCCGAGGATGAGATGGAGGGATGGGGTGGAGAGGTATATGAAAGACGGGGGTGTGAGTTGGGAGCAGGGCAGTGAAATGGAGGGGGACAGGGCGACTTGGAGTCGATTTGTTTGTGGCCACCCCAAACGGGATTGAGGCGTCTGGCAATAGATAGAGATAGATAGAAGATTAAATAACTAAAGCTAACACTGATTTGAACTAATACACATCTGGTCCACAGGTCGTGCTGGAGTCTGCTGCCTTGTTGCTGCTTCCTTGCCACACTGGTCATACCCTGCTGAAGTTTGGTCTGCCCTGCCGTGAGAAGCCTGACGGTGGTGTGGTGTCTTCCCCTACTCTGAGATGCCTGGTGGTGTGGTGGTGGTGGCGGCGGCGGTGGCGGCAGGGTGTCGTGTCTTCCCCAGCCGTGAGATTACTTGCTGCTGCTGCTGGTGATCTGCCCTGACCTGCCGAGAGAAGCCTGGTGGTGATGGTGTGATCTGCCTTGCAAGTCCAGGATGTTCTGTGGACAAATGCTACTTTTGAATGCATAACTTATATTGCTGTCTCTGTTAATGTATTTTGTACTGAAGTATTAATAATGAAAACTTAAATTTTCTGTCTTGTTTCATTACCTTGTTAACTGTGGCTTTGACTTAATATAGGTGATAAGTATATTGCGCTCTGCAGTCTTGTGTGTTGTGGGGACGGCTTTTGTGATGAGCTAAGACATTCTGATCGCATCACCAAATTACTGCTCAGACGTGTGATCAGTGGACATAAAAGATTATACAATACAATGATATACAGCTAAGCATAAAAAAGGTTATGGGAATTCTCCACCATGCAATCAGTGGACCTAAATTAAAGCCTATATTATAAAGCTAAGCCTGAAGAGGGTTGTGGGAAATAGATAATGATGCAGGGTAGACACTGGTAATGTTCACTGAGCCGTGCCCGCAACACACAAGAACTGGGTGGCGTAATATATGGACCACCTTGTATAATGAGAGGCCGTAAGTGTGTGCTGACTCACAAACTTGCCACCAATGCCCCGTCATAACTATTACTGTGTCTTGTAGGAAGCACAAAGAAAACAGGCCACAGAATACCTCCTTGTCTCTTGTTCCTCCTACACAAACATACACGCCTTTCTCTTTAACTTGGCACAGAGTTTTATTTAAAGCATACCAGAATGTCAGGCAGATCAGTAGCAGAAGTAGACAATACTACAGCCCTACATTCTTTCCACAGCACTCATTCGTGACTAACATCATATTCTAGTGATAACTATCGCTACTACTCGGCAAACTGTATGGAAACTATAAGCTATCTGTCTATCCATCTATCTATAGCCAGACGACTTAATCCCGTAAGAGGTGGCCACAAACAAGTGGCCTCTATGCCACCCTGTCCCCTGTCATTCTGCATCACTCCCCCTAATTCACACACACCCTCTCTCATATACATCCCAACTCCATCCTCCACTTATAAGTAATACATTAAAACAACCGTGAATTACTGCCGCACAAGCTGAGCCGTAATCATATCCAACACAAACACGAAGGAGCTTTAAAGAACAGAAAACAATACCTTGATAGCAGAAGACACTAAGACCACAAGTACTGACAGCCTACACCAAGAAACATAACTAATTTCAGTCAGAGACCAAGTGAATATGAGAGGCACACAGTTCATCACTTCAGCTCAAGATCCGTCCCACCTTTGTAACCTTATGTTGCGTCATCCTCTCCACAAATAAAATCGAACAACCGCCCAACACTACACAGACTATCTTTGCAACATATCCCCTCCTCCACCCGACTCTACACTTCCCAGACACATTCACAAACTCACAAACACCCCAGCCAGCCAAAACTTTCTGCCAAACACATACATAAACACACAGACACCCCAGCCAGCCAAAACTTTCTATACCAAACACATACATAAACACACACACACACCCCAGCCAGCCAAAACTTTATATACCAAACACATACATAAACACACAGACACCCCAGCCAGCCAAAACTTTCTACCAAACAGCATCCTTCATGTGCCACCACCAGACATACACCCTTCAGACACTACCGAACCCAGAGATACGAGTATACCAACCTTCCCTGCTACAATACTAACACAAAATATAACACACATACAATCCCCTGTGATCATACTGCAAAGTGGCACCCCCACACCACAGCACACCCACTCACTTCCTGCACCACACCACCACAACACAGACAATCCTTCAACATAACACTGGGTTCACATCCAGAGGAGCCTAAGATGTAATAAGAACAACAACAACAACTCAGGCCAAGTTAAAGTGAAACGAGTATAGTTACGAAAGGAAAATTATTTCAAGTTATTTTGTAAGCGCTTCGGGTACACAAAGTTACAAGGCCGCAGGGAACGGACTGCATACCGAGGGTTATAATACTGTGGCGGCTTAGGGGCTTTATACCACCTTTTCTTCAGTGATTTATTGTTCAAGCGAGCGAGCGAACAGGGCAAGCGAGCGAGAACACTATATGACATGGTATAATAGGGTGGCAGAGAACAGCGCCAAGACTGTGTTGTCTAGGAAACTATTAAAGCAACAACGGATCTATGGACATCATTAGAAACCTAGTAAAAAAATAATAGGAGTTACTTGAGGGACTTTTCTCAAAATCTGCCGCGGCAGTTCTGATGAAAGGAAAATAAAAGTACCAAACTGAGCACCAGAACCGAGTTATTCTAGAAGTTAAAAGCTACTGCAGATCTGTTCAGACAGCTGGAAAGCTTATGAAGAAGCAATTGGTACTACTTAGGTTAAATAGACTTAGCTTTTAACATCAAGCAAGATGGATGGATGGATGGATGTGGAATCGTGGATGCTTGGACCGATGGTAGAGTTCCTGCTGTTTCGTCCTTCCACCTGCCGACAAAAATCATCATCAATATCCTCCTCATCATCATCATCATAGCTGTCGTCGTCATTATCATCATCATCATTATATACACCGTCATTCTCATTATCATTACCATTCTCATCATCATCATCATCATCATCAATATCATATTATCATTATCACCTACCTATCTATCTATTTATCTATATCTGTTTATCTATAGCCAGACGCCTTAATCCCGTAAGGGGTGACCACAAGCAAATCGCCTTCATGATGTACTGTCCTCTACCATTTAGCTCAAGTATCGCACTCATATGTTTCTACTCTTTCCCTCCATCTCATCGTCGGTCTCCCCCTCCCCCTCTATCCTTCCAGCTAACTCATGTGCACTCTTCTAGTCATTTTCTTATTCGCCATCCTCTCCACATGGCCAAACCACCTCGAAGTGTTTCTCTTAACGCTTTCAGTCTCATCCACATCAGCATCACAACGCTCCTTCATCTGCCCATTTGTCTGTCTGTCTCTCTATGAGACTCCACATGCTCCTCTCAAGTAGCTCATTTCCACCGCTCTCACTCTTGACTTGTGTCCTTCCAGCAAGATCCAAGCTTCACTTCCATACTTTAAAGTGGGAATCACAGCATGCAGTGCCCTTTTTTTCATACTTTCATCCTCAGTTCCCTCTTCCTAATCACTGCTTTTTAGAGAACAAGCAACCCTCCTTCCCTGACGTATCATTTCAGTCACTTCATCCTCTAATCTTCCATCCTTATTCATCACATTACATAAATACTTAAATGCACTCATATTCTTCCATTTCCTGGCTATGCAGCCTCACTGTGCATTCTGTAACCTCATACGTTGAGAGGTTAAAGCATCACCACCATCAGCATCAACATCATTATCACCATCAATATCATCACTATCAGCCTGTGACACACCACTGCATGATAAGGACCCTCTCACCTTTCTCCACTCTGATCCATTGATTGTTAACTTGTTCCGTCCTTGCTCGGTAGATCTGCATCATATGATCTCTCCATCTTGTCTCTTCTGTGAAAGACGTGACACGAGGTGTGTGTGTGGAGTTACCTGAAAACAATATCAGAATTACTAGATGCGGGAGCTTCAGGCCCCTTAGGTTAATCTCCTTGGTTTGGTATGGTGTCGTGTGGTGGTGGGGGATTGTGTGGTGTGGTGTGGGGAGGATTGTGTGGTCAGGTGTGGTGTGATGTGGGAGGGTGGTTGTGTGTGGTGTGGTGTGTGAGGGTGATTTTCTGTGGTGTGGTGTGGTGTGGTGTAGGAGGAGGATTTTTTGTAGTTTGGTGTGGTGTGGGAGGGTGGTTTTGTGTGGTGTGGTGTGGGAGGGCGGTTATGGATGGTGTGGTGGGGGAGGAGGATTTTTTGTGGTGTGGTGTGGTGTGGGAGGGCGGTTATGTGTGGTGTTGTGTGGTAGGGGAGGAGGATTTTTGGTGGTGCGGTGTGGGAGGGTGATTTTGTGTGGTGTGGGAGTGTGATTTCGTGTCGTGTAGAGTGAGAGACTGGTATGGTGTGGTGTGATACGGTGTGGGAGGGTGGTATGGTATGGTGTGGTGTGAGAGGGTGATGGTGTGTGACAATGTGTGGAACGTAACTTGGCTTAACTATAATCTCTAAAGCCTATATGAGTACAACATCTCTCATCCGAAAATGGTTAGTGAGAAGCAGACGGTCAGGGCCGGTCCTAGAGCTACTGTGATAAAATGTAGAAAATCATGTGTTGTATCCTTAAAATAAAAAAGAATATGTGAGGTTAATTCTTACCTTTAAATAAAGACCAAAATATATGTATTACTTCACTCATATTCATCCACTTCCTAACGATACATAAAGAGACGTTGATCAGTGCATTATGGAACCCTGTGCTGTGATTTATGGGATGTAATAAGCTTTTCAGAATATTGCGTAAGTGTCTCGTAATTGTATAGGTAAAAGGTCCTATATTCTTGGCCTAATATTTACACTTGAAATAAAACTATGAATGTGTGGAAATAATTCTGCCATTTGAATAACTATGGTATCATCAACCAAGATATACATACACGAACAGAAGCAAGCACACACACACACACACACACACACACACACACACACACACACACACACACACACACACACACACACACATGCCCAGTCACCAAAACACGAAGTTAAACAGAAAGGAATGGGAGAGGTGACTCAGCCAATGACTTGAAGATCGTCGTCATCATCATCGTCGTCGTCGTCATCGTCGTCGTCGTCTTCGTTGTCGTAATCATCACCATCATCATCTTCTTCGTCGTCATCATCATCATCATCATCATCATCATCGTCAGCAGCAGCAGCATGTCATCACCATCCCAACACTGTAAAAAATGTAGTACAGAAGTTATATCAATATCATCACCATTATCATCAAATACATCACTATCATATAACCATATTCTAGAGTTTGCATCAACATCATCATCAGCAGCAGCATCAACATCATCAGCAGCAACATCCGTCTTCATCATCATCATTATCATCATCAGCCTGTGACACACCACTGCAGGATAAGGACCCCTCTCACCTGTCTCCACTCCGATCCTTTGGTTGTTAACTCGTTCCGTCCCTGCTCGGTGGATCTGCGAGTATCATCTCTATCTTGTTCTCTGTGTGCCTCATCCTCTCACTCCGTCTCTGGTCTGCCATTTAGTTACGCTGGCTGTCCATGTGTTACCTGCTCTATGGAAGACGTGACCTAAGGACTGCGTGTGGACTGACCTGTAAACAGGAGGACAAATATAAGTGTGTTGCAGCATCACTACTATACCCTGTTCACTCTAACTTGGCGTAAAATTGCAATCTCTTTCTTAAATTTTGCGTTGTGACAAGGGGTTAACACTAGAATGGTGCTAGTCACGAAGAAGTGGTATGGAAATGATGTAGAGCTGTAAGTTTGTCTATTTCTTTCACTGAACTACCGGAAATAAGCTGCAAAAAAACGACTATCTCGGCCTTGGTAAAATGAAGGAACACCACCACAATATACGCGTACGTGTATGTGTGTGTGTGTGTGTGTGTGTGTGTGTGTGTGTGTGTGTGTGTGTGTGTGTGTGTGTGTGTGTGGTGCGAGGTGCCTGTGTGTTACCATGGTAACCTCCCGACACCATCACAGTTACATACACACATTTCCCCACCAGCAAGTTCCATTAGAGAGTACTGTGTGTGTGTGTGTGTGTGTGTGTGTGTGTGTGTGTGTGTGTGTGTGTGTGTGTGTGTGTGTGTGTGTGTGTGTATGCGCTTCAGGACAAAATAACTTACATACAATATTTTTTTTTCCATCACATTGTCCCTCTGAAATATGAATCGCACTTATCAGTTTACATTCAGGTCCCAAACTGTACTGTTGGGTGGACAGGGACAAGGGAGCAGGCAAACCTAGTCCACCAGTCTGATCGGCACGAGAATCAACAGGACGACACTCACACTGCTATTTCACTGGTGCTGAGACACCAAGATTGAGGCAGTACAAGGCAGAGTTGCCGTGAATTGCACACTGGTTGTGACGTCATTATTGCACACGGTTTCGTTTAGTAACCAGGATGACAGAGGATGTATTGTTGGTATAACTACCATGAAAATTTGGTATACTGTGAATACTGGAAGAGAGGGTATAATATTATTAATGATGTCAGACCTATTATGATTCAAGTGTAAGGACGTTAAATGATTAAGAGAGTTAATAAGTCAGCAAATGTTGATTAATAACAAGACAGGAGACAAGTAAGTTTATCCACATCCAAGTTTTCTAGTATATCAAGAGTACACGATTTACAACATTGTTTCGGTATTTCTTTAATATTACAAAGTAAGTGTGCACTGCTAATGGTTGGCACGAGTCTTGTAAATAATATATATATTTTTTTAATTATATAGCCGGGTGCGTAGAGGTAGACTGTTCAACGACGTATTCTCCCTTGTTTTAAATGACAGTATTATAGACAAACGCTACATATTCGTTGGTTTAATCATGACAAAATTCCTCGTATTCCTACAAAATAACGTGAACAATTAGTGTGGAAAAAAATTCCACACTAGTGTGGAATGACGTCCGCCTGCCCACATCCATGCTCGTCGTTCATTTGTTTTTCCACATTAGCAGACGATTTTCCACAAAACGGCAGCACTGGACTACAAGGCCTCCTCATCTCCCTCACACTAACATCCCCCTTGTCTCATCAGAATTACGTCTAGTAGCCTTATAGGTATTATTTCTTTGGGCCATGATACTTCCTGGCTGTCAGTGCGATATCCTTGTGTCCTAATGTAGTCACCTTAATGGCTAAAAACAGCAAATAGCCAACACTTGCCTCAGGGGAATGATGCAGCAGCAACACACACACACCCTCGTCCTTCCACTGTCATACGGCCACTAGCAAAAGTAGCCAAGTAGCGACGCCTACCAAGACGAGAAACATGTCCAGCTACTTTTACAACCACTAGATGGTTCCCGGGCCCTCTCATGGTAGGGGCAACTCTAGTATTTTATTCCAGGTACTGTTGGGCGATGACATTCAGCTGAGAGTGAGTCATACTACTATAAGAGTGTTAATGCTGTCTCTATTAACTCTCATGATCATACAGGTCTACCAGCCCTACCCAAAAATAAATTGTGTGTGTGTGTGTGTGTGTGTGTGTGTGTGTGTGTGTGTGTGTGTGTGTGTGTGTGTTTTGTGTGTGTGGTGTGAGGTGCCTGTGTGTTACCATGGCAACCTCCCGATACCATCACAGTTACATACACACATTTCCTCACCAGCAAGTTCCACTAGAGAGTACTGTGTGTGTGTGTGTGTGTGTGTGTGTGTGTGTGTGTGTGTGTGTGTGTGTGTGTGTGTGTGTGTGTATGTGAGTTGGTGGGTGAATGTGTTTGTTGTGTAGGGTGTTGGGTTGTGGTGAATGGTTTGATGTGGTTGCTGTGTGTGTGTGTGTGTGTGTGTGTGTGTGTGTGTGTGTGTGTGTGTGTGTGTGTGTGTGTGTGTGTGTGTGTTGTCTATGTGTACCAGGTGACCCTGTGTGTGTGTCCGGCAGGGACACTGCGTGTGGATGCATTGTAGAGCTCATAGTGAACCTGTTTGAATGAAGGTTTGGGTATGCATATCAGTAAATGTGCATATATATGCGTGTGTGTGTGTGTGTGTGTGTGTGTGTGTGTGTGTGTGTGTGTGTGTGTGTGTGTGTCCATATGAGTATTCATAAATGTGTGTGCATCAGTGTGTGTACTCATCAGTGTGTGCATCAGTGTGTGTATGCATCAGCGTCTGTGTGTATCAGTGTGTGCATACATTGCCGTGTGCGTGTATCAGTGTCTTAATGCATCAATGCGTGCGTGCATCCATGTGTGTGCATCGGTGTATTTGTGCCAGCGTGTGTGCGTGCATCACTGTGTACGTGCAACAATGGCTTAATGAATCAGTATGTGTGTATTGAAACATATGTGGGTGCATCAATATATATGTACTACCATGTGCTTGCTTCCTTCCAGGAGCATAAACTTTGTAAATATAGGTAAATTAAGTGCGCCTTCGTGCATTCCGTGTATGTATGTATGTATGCATGTATATATGTGTGTGTGCGGGTGCGTACATGTGTGCACGTGGGTGTGCGTCTGAGTATATGTGTGTGTTTTGTGTTTGTGTGTGTTTTTTGAGCAGATGCATGTGTACGTGAATGCACTTACAGCAGATTTATGACTACAGAACTAAGGTTATTTTTGCCAGCACGTTCTTACCCTAAAATACAAGCCTCAGTAGTCACTTTATATTCAGGTTCTGATCTGTACTGCTGCGTGGACAGAGACAAGGGGGAAACAAACCATGTCCACCAGTTTGATCGGCACGAGAATCCACAGGACGATACTCACTTATTTCACTGGTGCTGAGACGCCAGAACTGAGATGCTGCTCGGCTCCCTTCCCTCACACACTGCCCCCTTGTCTCATCAAACTTACGTGTATTACCTTTATTTTTTACTTGTCTTTGGCCTATGATACATCCTGGCTGTCAGTAAGACATCCTTGTGTCCTAATGTAATTACCTTAATGACTAAAAACAGCAAAATCCAACGCTTACCTCAGGAGATTGAGTCAACGCACCCTTACCTTCCCATCTCCTTTACTCACTGATACCTTCTTCGTCTCACCGACAAATACACTTGTTACCCATATTTTTTACATGTCTTTAGCTTATAACACTCCCTGGCTGCCACTAATATATCTTTGTGTCCTAGTTTAACCCTCTGAATGGTTAATAACAGCAAATTCCAACACGTACCCACAAGAAAGCGCCGACGTTCAATCAATCTCCCTCTCGTCGTCCGGCGGCCACTGACTGACAGAGGCAAGCAGCGAGTCCTACCAAGCTTAGAATCTTTGCTTAGCTACTCTTATAGCCAAAAGATGGTATGGTGACCCTCTCATGACAGGGATTACTCAAGTGTTCCATCCCAGCTAATCCTAGACGCTTTGATCCACCTGAGAGTAAAGCATAGGAAACAGAGAGTGATCGTACTGGCATAATTTACAATGTTATTATAGGAATATTCTCCCTTCCTTATATTGCTGAGGCCAGAAGGTTTTATTCAGCTGAGAGTGGGTTGTAGGAGCCTTGTGTGTAAAAGAGAGCAGGTGTAAGGACGATAGCAATCAGAATCAGCAATAAAGTACTGTATCATTACTAAAAATTTATATGCATTAGATATCTGTTACGTATAGCACAAATTGAAGGTTCAGATAAAAGCAGAGATATAAATTTGTGCTTTCTCTCTCTCTCGTTTTATCTTTCTCTTGCCACACCCTCTCCTCGTGTCTTCCCTTTCGCTGCCTCAGGTGGGTAAGGCCTGTCTCCAGCTTATAATCGCACACTTCATGCTCCACTTATAGCATTCACTATGATCTGGATAACTATAAAAATGAGATGGCCATTAAAGCTAATCGTACCTTTATAAGATGTTTAAGGTACATTGAGGAAAGTCAAGAGGCCATGGAGAATCAACAGACATCGAGAGCAAATGTAAAAGAGATTCGTACAGGAGATAGGGTTTATGTACGAAAGATTCCCAAGCCAGGAGAGCCTAAGAAACTTCAACCTCTATATGATGGACCTTTTAGAGTGAAAGGGAAAATTAGTGATGTGATAGTAAAACTGGTAGACATAAACACGGGGAGAGTCATGAAAGTCCACACAGACAGAGTCAGGCTTGCCCACGAAGATAATTTAGACGAGACAATGAATGGTAATGTGCGGAGAGCATATCCCCTCCATGAGGATCCTCTCCCACCAGAGGAAGTGCAAAAATATGAACTGAGAGATATTTTAGACGTAGAAAGAGCGGACGAAGGAAACGCCTCACAATTGCAGGAAACAGAGGAAAGTACACGAAGCGTGCAGAGCTTGCACGAAGAGCAAGAAGAAGGTGCGGTGGCTGATTCGATTGATGATGCCGAAGGAGGAAGAAAAACCTATAGTTTAAGATCTACGGGACAGGTAACAGACTTACCTAATATTATGGATAGGCCTATAGAATACCTAAAATAAAAGTTGACCCTTTTTACAGGTCCTACTGACCGTGATCATCAGTGGACTTGGAAGTCAAGCATGGGAAGACCTACCAGTGAGAGTGGGACTTGCATTCACCGCACAACGTCAGGCCCACATAACAATAATAATAATAATAATAATAATGACGTATAGAAAAGGGGGGGAAAGGAAGGAAGGTAAAGAATGATTGTGTATATGTGATGAGTGTTATGCAACCAGGGCGACGACACGTGGTGGCAGGAAATAGGCCTTAGTTTAAACTCCCGGCCTTACTGAGAGATCTGGTCCTGGTTGCATTGTGTAAAGTGCATTTTTTTTTTTTTTTTTTTTTAAGTAGGAGAGGAAGAATTTAGACTAAGAGAAAGAGTGTCGGGGCTTAACCCAACGTGCGTGTGTTTGGTGTTGGGAAGGGGGGGGGGTCTCGCACGTGCACTGTGTTGTTACTTAAGGACGGGAGGAGTGAATAGCTACGGCTTTCTCTGCCAAGCATTAGCTTATTGGCTGCCTCTCAGGTTCATCTGATTTTTCCGGCTCCAGGAGCCTGGGTAGGATGTTAGGATACGGGTGTTAGGGTAAGGTGTTGTAGCCCTGGGGGGCTTGGGTAGGGGGATAAGGAAAGGGGAGGGGTGGAGGAAGGGGAGTATGGGGGGTGAGGGTTTGAGGCAGGGGTGCTGGATATGAGGATGGCGGGTTATTACGTGGCTGCCGTGATCTTGATAATGGGTGTAGGGGTGGTTTAGAGTCTTAAGTGAATTGCAGGGTGTGAACTAAGTAGTTGATTAATAAAAGGGTCAGTAATAAATAAACTATTGGTGCTTAAGTGAACCCTCAGCGAAACACGAACATGTTCCGCCCTTGCCATGACGCGAGACTGGTGTGCATTGGTACCCTGTGTGTGTAACCAGACAGCGAGGCGCCGCGGAGCTGGGCGGCACACGTACACACACCCCACCTAACATTTGGTAACTGAGGCGGTGATGGCATTGGCTGGTGTGACAGCAAGATGGAGGTGGGGGGGATGAAGAGGTAGACGGCCCGGCGCCATGGCCTAACCGAAGCAGATGTACACTCCACCACACCAAGAGCGACACTGAGGGTCGCTGACTGGGCATGGGGGTTTTAAATGGGTTGAGGCAGACAGGTAGACGCCGCATTGGGGGCGGGGCTTGCAATAAAGAAAATTCCCACAAAATGTAGGGGACCCTTATGTAACTTTGACGAATCTTTATACCGTCCATTGTCGTTTCGTTTTTATTTTCTCTCTCTCTCTCTCTCTCTCTCTCTCTCTCTCTCTCTCTTGTCCTTACGTTGCCTCATGTTAAAAGGTCCTTTTATTTCTTAATGGCGGTGGTCTAATATAAATTTCCATGTGGCTCTATATGTGGACACTCAGTGCATTGTGTTTTCCAGTCTTTCCAGCTAATCTACAGTTTATCACATCTTTCCTGGCTTATTTCCCAGCGATATCTATACTGCATTCGGATTCTACACTAAGTTATTGGCTGCTTAATCAGTTGCTTTGTACTGTGATCGTATCGTATCTTTTATAAAAGCTCCAATAAGCTTGCATGCGTCGGCCTTAGTCACATGATGGCTCTCCACGCTGCTTGATCTCTGGCAGCCTCCCTATTCAGTCCCTTATCCCTGAGGTCACACTCTATGACCTCGTCTCAGGTCTTTTTCGGTCTGCCTCTCGCAACCCTACCCCCGACGTTCACACTTCTTACTGTAGATCCATAATATCTGAATGTTTCTTGTCTGCTTCTTACCATTTGTAGAGGTTCCCTGTACGGTGTGTGTGTGTGTGTGTGTGTGTGTGTGTGTGTGTTCTTACCTAATTGTATCTTTATAGGAATGAATAAAGCTCGTAGTCCCGTGTATTGAACCAGTTTTATCATACATTTCCTTAAATTTATGAAATGTTTTGGCACACACTATTTCATTCGGTAGTGCATTCCACTGGTCAATTATTGTTCTATTTGGGAAACTAAATTTCCTTACGTCTTTATTGCCTCTCCTTTTATGCAGTTCTTTGCAGTGTCCTCTTACTGCTGCATCCCCATAGGTTATATACTCATTTATGTCTATTTTCTCCTTCCCTGATATGCATTTATATAGTATAATCATGTCTCCTCTTTTCCTTCTCTCCTGTAGTGTAGGTACAGTAGATTCAGTTTATCTTCGTAGCTTAGATCCCTTAAGCTTGGTACCCATCTTGTAGCTGCCCTTTGAACTTTTTCATTCTTATCTATGTGTTTTTTTAGATGAGGACTCCAGACTACTGACGCATACTCCAGGGTTGATCTGATGAATGATGTTATTATCTTTCTTAGTATGTCTTCATTTGCGTGTGTGTGTGTGTGTGTGTGTGTGTGTGTGTGTGTGTGTGTGTGTGTTTTGTATCACCACAGCAAGTAAGGAAAATAAGAGTACTGTCGTGGAATATAGGTGGAGTGTGCACAAAGTTAGAAAAAACAAATGTGCAGCAGATGCTACATAATTATGATGTGATTAGTATTAATGAGGTTAAGACGTCTATGTCAGTGTCATTCCCCGGATATGTGACTTATAGGAGTAAGGTAGTTGGTTCAGCGGAACGGGGTGGAACGGTTGTCTGTATTAAGAACTGGTTATCTACGTTGGTATTCGATGTCGACACAAGCATTGGAGATCAAGTCTGGATGCAGTTTCGTAACGTTGAGGGTGTGTTGTTTGGTTTCTGTTACGTTCCTCCATGTGACTCCCCGTATTACTCCCACGACTTATTTGCCTCAATCCAAGTAAAAGTAAATTCTAGGTACACATATAAAGGATACATCATAATTGGTGACATGAATGCTAGATTTGGGAAAAGTGTGAGGCAATTATTGTCGATAGCGGAGATACCTAATGTAAATGATATGTCATACCCAGTGATTCACGATGATGTAAACAGGGCTAACGATAACGCTGAATTGTTGTGTACTATATGTATTGATAACAGATTGGTTGTCATTAATAACCTCATGTATGCTGACAAACATTTTCCTGGTGATAAAACATATCGGAGACGCGGCACCTGGGTTTCGGAGGTGGATACGTGTGTGGCGTCACCGTCTCTGATAGACTATATGAGTGATTTTTCTGTGTTAAGGCGGGGTGACCTCCCTTCCGATCATGCCCCCATTACAGTAACAGTTACGTGTTCAGGCGTAGATTTGGACAGTCTCATGACGAGGGCGGGGTCGCTAGGGGATCACGCAGCCCTTCATGGAAATGCTGGCAAGACTTGTTGAATGAGAAAGTCACTCAGATTTAACAGAATCAACAAAGAAGCATTTGTGAATAATATTATGCAAAGAGTACCTAATGAAGATTATGTAAATGGTGATGCTTTTGAGAAGCGCATCACTGACGCTTTATACTCGTGTGCGGAGGACAATGTAGGCAGGGTAGACAGAGCAGTAGTGATAGGTGGTAGCAATCTTGGTAGGTGGGAGAGGCTGCTGGATGACGCTGATGACGCAAGAGTGTGGAGAGCAATTGATTGGAAAGGAGACTTTAACATGGACACACCTGATGAAATCTTGTGCCCCAGTGATGAGGATTTTAAATTCCATTTTGAGTCTGTACTGAACAGAGAGGATGTGAACAATGAGGTTGTAGATGAGGTGACAACTGATGTCACTATCCCCGTACTGGATGAGCCCATCTCGCCCGCACAGGTGCACCAACAAGTAATATATAATAATAATAATGACGTATAGAAAAGGGGGGGAAAGGAAGGAAGGTAAAGAATGATTGTGTATATGTGATGAGTGTTATGCAACCAGGGCGACGACACGTGGTGGCAGGAACTAGGCCTTAGTTTAAACTCCCGGCCTTACTGAGAGATCTGGTCCTGGTTGCATTGTGTAAGGTGCATGTGTGTGTGTGTGTGTGTGTGTGTGTGTGTGTGTGTGTGTGTGTGTTTTAAGTAGGAGAGGAAGAATTTAGACTAAAAGAAAGAGTGTCGGGGCTTAACCCAACGTGCGTGTTTGGTGTTGGGAAGGGGGGGGGGGTCTCGCACGTGCACAGTGTTGTTACTTAAGGACGGGAGGAGTGAATAGCTACGGCTTTCTCTGCCAAGCATTAGCTTATTGGCTGCCTCTCAGGTTCATCTGATCTTTTCCGGCTCCAGGAGCCTGGGTAGGATTTAGGATACGGGTGTTAGGGTAAGGTGTTGTAGCCCTGGGGGGCTTGGGTAGGGGGATAAGGAAAGGGGAGGAGGTAGGGGGGAGGAGTGGAGGAAAGGGAGTCAGGGTAGGTTCTCTTGGGGGTGGGCGGAGTATTGGGCTGTAGCCGTGATCTTGATGGGGGTGTAGGGGTGGTTTAGGGTCTGAGGCAGGGGTGCTGGATATGAGGATGGCGGGTTATTACGTGGCTGCCGTGATCTTGATAATGGGTGTAGGGGTGGTTTAGAGTCTTAAGTGAGTTGCTGGGTGTGAACTAAGTTAATTAATAAAAGGGTCAGTAATAAATAAACTATTGGTGCTTAAGTGAACAATGGGGTTGGTGCAGGTCTTGCGTCAGGGTGGAAGAGGTTGGCTAGAGGTCGTGTGGGGGGTGTGATCCGGGTGAAAAAGTCGATGAAGTCAGTGTGAACGTCGGTGAGTTTGGTGATTTGTTTTTGTTGTAGGTGGTGAAGGTAAGTGTTGATGGGTGGAATGTTGGCGCGTTCATGAGAGTGTATGTTGGTGACAAAATCATCCCACCGTATGCTCAGTGCCCAACGTATGGCTTTGTTTTGAACTCTGTAAATTTAGAATGTTGCTTTTGGCCGAAAGAGATAGACTTAACGGTGAATACGTGAGCAGTGGTCTGATCAGTGCTTTATACAGATGGAATTTAGTTGATGATGCTGCACTACGACACCGGTATATTTGTGTTAGTGCAGTGCCAGCCACGCCTGCCTTGCCTCGTATATGATGGTGAAATTTGAAGTTTTTGTCGTATGTAAGACCAAGTACGGTGCAAGTATTCCTAATAGGAATGGGAACGCGATCGGGATCACGCGAATTTAGAAAAAGTGGGCGGGGGTTGGCTGATTTAATACGGAAATATGTTACTGTGCATTTCAAGGGATTCGCTTGAATCCGCCACTTCTGCTCCCATCGTGCAAGTCGGTCCAGCTCTATGCTCGCTTTGTTGGTAATTCCGTCAGTTGTCGTTGATCGCACAAGTTCAGTAATGTCGTCTGCGTATTGGATGGTGAGTGAATCGTCGTGTAGTGGGGTGGGGATGTCATTTGTGTAGAGTGTGTAGAGGGTGGGTGCGAGGACGGAGCCCTGAGGTACACCTGCATGAAGCTGGAAAAAGTCTGAGTAATTATTTTTAAATTTAATGCGCATTGTGCGGTTGTCTAGAAAATTGCAAAGTAGTTTTTTAATGAGTGAAGGAAAGTTGAATTGTTCGCAGATTTTGTACTTCAGGCCTGCGTGCCAGAGTCAAATGCACGTTTTACGTCTCGAGTAATAAGGGCTGTCTTGTATGCATTGCGGATGTTTTGGTTGATATGTAAGTAATTGGTGATGATGTTTAGGGCGTCCTGTGTGGATCGTCTAGGTCTGAAACCAAACTGTCTGGGGGAAAGAAGGTTTTCGTCTTCTAAGTATTGGCGTAATCTACTGTTGATGATTCGTTCGAACGTTTTTCCTAACACTTCGAGTAAACTGATGGGCCTGAAGTTTAAAGGGTCTGTTGTTGTCTTGTCTTTTTTAGGGATTAGAGTTGCTGTCGCGGTCTTAAACGTATCCGGAAAGTAGCCGGATGCCAAGGCAGCGTTGTATAAGTGTGTAAGTGCATTTATGAATGCGTCTGGGAGGTGTTTGAGTATGTGATGTCCGATGCCCGTGGCACCCGGCGTCTTCTTTGGAGTTCTAGCGAGCATAGACTTGACTTCTTCGACTGGTATGGGAGCAGTGAGGGGGTTATGTATGTCTAGATTGTTTATATGTATGTTTGCGTCTGGTGTGATATGTTCGTGGATGGTGTGAAGGTGTTGTTCTAATGGGTTGAGGCAGACTGGTTGACGCCGCATTGGGGGCGGGGCTTGCAATAAAGAAAATTCCCACAAAATGTAGGGGACCCTTATGTAACTTTGACGAATCTTTATACCGTCCATTATCTTTTGTTTTTGTTTTTTTCTCTCTCTCTCTTGTTCTTACGTTGCCTCATGTTAAAAGGTCCTTTTATTTCTTAATGGCGGTGGTCTAATATCAATTTCCATGTGGCACTACATGTGGACACTCAGTGCATTGTGTTTTCCAGTCTTTCCAGCTAATCTACAGTTTATCACATCTTTCCTGGCTTATTTCCCAGCGATATCTATATTGCATTCGGATTCTACACTAAGTTATTTCCTGCTTAATCAGTTGCTTTGTACTGTGACCGTTTCGTATCGTTTATAAAAGCTCCAATAAGATTGCATGCATCAGCCTTGGTCACATGATGGCTCTCCACGTCAGTTAACAATGATGTGCGTAGCCTATCTGAGGATTAATAAAGCTTTAGTTTCACTCTGTATGTGAGAAAAAAAGGCAGTGAAAATATCAACAGTACCCCCATTAGTCTAATACCACAGCCTTCTCCCACTCGCCTCTGTCTACGTTTTTTTCCTTTAACCATTCTTTTCCCCAAATGGAGAGTTGTGGCAGACTACTGTATTCCATAAACTAGCATGTTATTCGCTCTACGTACAGAGTATTATGCGAAAATCTTGCATGTCACTGGCCACGAGATTTTGAAGTGATGTAGGAGCTGGGAACTCTCTATCTTGATGTGTGGTGGTGTGGGGCGGGATATGGTGACACACTGGAGTAAATAAATGCCACATAGCTCTCTGTTGGCTACTCCTGTTACTGGCCGTTCGTCACCCATGTGAAAGGAATAATATCTTAGTTAACCGTCACTGCCACTGATTTATCGTATTAAATAAAGTCGTCTTGAGATAGTAAGAATAAACTAAAAAGGTATGATCCAGGATTCACTGGGGTAATCATATCACAACCAGGGTCTTCTATGCCATATTCTACTGCATGTGACTTTGGAGACATTGTGAGGTGTGGATATGTGGACGTGCAACAATGTGCAGGTGTGCGTGTGCGTGCGTGCGTGTGTGTGTGTGTGTGTATGGAGATATGGTTATATCTAAGGTGGATCTGCAGGACTCTGTGGGACTGTTTGGCCTTATGTACGGCTTGGATAGGTAGTTCGTAGGCTGATGAGGACTATGAGGAGTGCAAGTATAAGCAGACGAGACTACTTGGTTCAGAGGCTGATGAAGGCTATGAGAAGACCATGAATGATTTGAGAGAGTTGTCATTGTATAATCAGACAGGACGTGTGCGACTCCCTTTATGGTGTGTATAATCAGCAGTAAAAAGCCTTGCACGAGGGAGGTCGGAAGTTAAAAATATGCTCTTGACAAATTACGAATAGGAGGAGTGTAATAGATAATAAACACCCTTGCACGAGAGGGAGGTAGGAGGCTTGATAAACATACCATTGACAGATTACCAATAGGACGACTGTAATAGATACCGATGTAACAGACACGAGAAAACATCCATGCCTGAGAGGTGGGGAGCTGTAAACATATATCAGTGTTGTTACCAATTGGAGGAGTGTAATAGACAGTAAATATCCTTACTTGAGAGGAGGCGGAAAGCTTTAGAAACATTCCAGTGGCATATTAACCTTTATATTAAGCAAACCACTGAGATATCTATTAACGCTTGCCATAAAAGACTGAACTTGAGTCTGTTATCTCGCAGCCACATACGAAAAGACATAAAACAAGGCATATCCAACGACTTTCAGTACAGCAACGTCTCTTCAACCTCATTCTTACTTCCGACGACTTTATTCAACTTGGGCAACGTATCTGCTAATGAAACTTGGGCAGGATATCTGGTACACAAGGCTGTATCTACTGCCATCTTTCTAGTTCTAGTATTTTCCACGAAGCTCTTATACAATCGTTCAGAGAGAGCTAAATAAACTAAAAACATATGCTATACTGAGGAAGAGGCAATCGTAACTATAAAGGGCGCTATTCTTAAGCAGTCCACCCTCAGTCACACGAGAAGTGAAACATACAAACACAAAGTTTCAGTCACACAAGGCACACACAAAATATATATAATAGACGAAACACGAAGCGAGCACACACACACACAAATACACACACACACACACAAAACCACGCCCACCTCCTGTGATGTTTGACTTTGGAAGGACCGACCAACAAAAGACCGTAATGCATAAACCAATTTATATAGGCCTAGTCTCAACTAACCTATCCATATTTGCTCGAACTGAATCCTGCCTAACCTCGAATGACCTAATCCAACCTAAATTAACCCAACCTAATCTAACTTAACCTCATCTAACCCAGTCTAATTGTATTTAACTTCACAATCTCACGTAACCTCCTCATACATAACCTAACCAATTCTGACGCAGCCTAACCGCATCTAACCCTACCTAATCCTACCCAGTCTCACTTAACCATACCATACCTGACCTAACCCAACCCAGTCAAGCCTAAAATGACCTAATCCAACCGAACCTAACCCGGCCTAACCCAACCAAATAAAACCCAACCCAAAACCTATAAAAACCGACGTATTCTAAAGCAATCTAACCTAATCCGTCTATATCTAGTCGAACTGAAGCCAACCCAACCAAAAATTACCTAATCAGACCAAACCCTGCCCAAATGACCTAACCTAACTTTCGGTCGCCCATGAAATCGCTTTATAAGAAATTATGCTCTCTGAAAGTCTACGGGTGTAACAGTCCAAGTTTCGCCTGTTCTGTGTACATAAGTTTGTGTGTTTGTGTGTGTGTTTATTTAGGAGTGTCTGAGATGTGTACTACAGGGAAAAATTTACACTTTCTCTCTCTCTCTCTCTCTCTCTCTCTCTCTCTCTCTCTCTCTCTCTCTCTCTCTCGTGTTAAAAAATTGGGTACACAATCGGCACGATGCGTCCTTCTAATGCAGTACAGACAAAAAACGAGAGAGAGAGAGAGAGAGAATCCTCCCGTAGATAATTAGGTCCAACTGCTAGTGTTGTGTTGAATGGAAGAGGCAGTACATAACAGCCCTCCCTCCCGCCCTCCTTCCTACCTCCTGTTTATAATCCTCTGTTGTTTTTTCTACTGTTTTGGCCCACTGTTACGGTGAAAACAAAAGACAATGACCAGAAATGACTCCTGTAGTGTTCAACGCTCCGTCAGATAGAGGAGACAATCAAGGCAATCAACACAGCCTGATCTCCTGCCCTCCTTGTTGTCTTTTGTTTTTAAGGCCCTACTGTTTTTCGTATAGTGTTTTTCTGGCCCAGTGGTGCTTTTTCCTGTACATTGCTTTGGTCTGTGTTTTGTAATGTGGCCTAAAACTTGCGTCCCTTCCACTTGGTACTCTGTCTGAGGTTTAAGTGACTGGATGTGTTTTGTTCCTATTTCTGACTGCATCCTCGTATCCTCTCTCTCTCTCTCTCTCTTTTCCCATAGAGCCAAGTATAGCCGAGAAACACCCAAAACTTTTCCGATAGACAAGAACAGAGCATCATTATTTTTTCTCTGCTCAGCTGTTGTGCCGGTCATGGCATGTCGTGGCTTTCTTAAGGGTTATATCAAGACCTGCCACTTCAAGCAGACCCTCTTAACTAAATAAAATCGTCTGGAAATAGCTAGAATAATAAAATGTCAGATAATAAGAGGGTTAATACTCAGACAATATTTTCAGCTCTGGAAAGAAGTAAACACATGACACCATAGCCTAAGTACGGGTCACTGAGCATAAAAGGGCACTGGGGTTGAGGTGTGTGTGTGTGTGTGTGTGTGTGTGTGTGTGTGTGTGTGTGTGTGTGTGAAAGTGTTGTTGTGTAACAGTACTATACAGCCAGACACAAAAACTTCACCCAATATTTCACCTCATCTCTTCTACTTTTTACTTCCCTCTGTTGCCTAATATTCCTAAGCTGGGAGAGGCTTCGTATGCTTCTCCCCCCAATCATTCCCTCTGATGCAATACAGGAAAGTGACGGATATCCCCCCCACACACACCCTCTCTCTCTCTCTCTCTCTCTCTCTCTCTCTCTCTCTCTCTCTCTCTTTCTAAGTGTTAAGTGGGAGCAGCAGAATACCAGGCAGAACTTTTGTCTCTTAAGTGTACCTCGTTTCATTCACTGTCCTAGAATTCGAGGAGTGAGGGTGTGCGGTGTGGCTAACGTGGTACACAACCCTTTCACTACGAGTACTGTAATCTTATTCGTGCAATCTCCAGACGATTTTATCCAGCTTAA